>NW_017727033.1:0-20047 GCF_001865875.1 Lupinus angustifolius | reverse complement strand
ATCATAGAATCAATATTATGCTACTTTTGCTCAAGATTAGGTAGCAAAATGACATTTTAACAATTTTTTTAGAAAATTAAGGAGAAATGATGAAAATACTAAATTGTCAAATATTATTTACTTTTTTCTTCCTCTCTACGATCTCGTCACTGTTCATGTCATCTTCAACATTACAATAATAATTATTTTGAATAGAAAATTCTATAAACAAATAAAGAAACAACAAAGGGATATAGAAAAACTAACGTGCAATGATGCTTCAAGGGTGAACAAATAATAAGAGACACCAGATCAAATAGAACTATCATTAATGCCCTTGTCATTAGTGACATCTCACTCCTCTAGTTATCCAACAATAATAACATATCTACAAAATAAACAAAAAAAGATTTTAATACAACATCTTCAAAGAAAAAATCAATGAATAGATCTACATGCATAAAATCATTTTAAAATAAGAAATTTTGAAATGGAAGAATGATATAAACCAAGAAGAGAGAAAAATGGTTGAAGAAAAGTAGAGTAATGAAATGAATGAGTGAAAAAGAGATGAGGTTCTCTAATTAGTAATAAAATGAGAGAGAAAAAATATGGAATAAAGAAGAAGAATAAAGGATAAAGAGATGTATCAAGATATAATAACCAATGTTATTGTGTGGTGGGGTGTATGGGAGGTGGTAGAATTTTTTGAGGGAGAAAACTTTTGTTGTGAGTGTAACATGTGGCAATTGAAGGAGGTGATGACACATATATGTGATGGAGTTTTTTTCATTATATAGGTAATAGACTTTCAAGAACAATAAAAAATTAATGTCATATTAATTTATAATAATAATAGTATACACTCGAATTCATAAGGAACTCAATATGTCAAAGTATAACCATCATCATAATACATGATCATCATACTTTACTTTTTATATAAATATCATTTTTATGCTCATTATCAACACCTTCATGGTACAAGTTAAATTTGGTTGTGTAATCATTTAGTTTGTTGTAAAAGTTATTATTCTTTAATATGTTTTTGTTGTAAATGTTAAGTCCAATTAAATACACAATTAAGAAATGAAATGTAGAATCTACATGTTTTATCTTTTCTTCTCATTTGATTTGATATATTATTTCATTTTTGTGCCTAAAAGGACATTCTCGAAAATAAGACGAATAATATAATGAATCACTTTATAACATATTGTAATTTATAGATATTTATGTTATACAAATTTCTCCATTTTATTGTTGTTTAAAGTTCATAATAACAATATTTATTATCTATTTTTATTATAAGTTCACATATGTTATAAAACAATCTTCACCTCATGCTTATTATCAAGTCAAATGTCCCAAAAATAAAAATAAAAAATAAGAAAAAATGGATAGTAATCCATCGTGGTAAGCTCGAATCGAACCCGATTTTAATATAGATCTCTCGATCCAAGCTAAAAAATCTGTATTCAATAAAAAGTACATAGTATAGTACAAAAACCCTATAAGTAGGGTTGGAAACGAGCCGAACTGAGTCGAACCAGAACTTAGGTCGGTTCAGCTCGATAAGGATTGACTCAGCTTAAAACTTGACTCGAGTTCGATACGAGTTGCTTTTTTAGCTCGAATTCGGCTCGGTTAAAGTTCACGAACTGTTCGGTTAAGTTCAAATAGTTCATATGGACAACTCAAATAATTAATTAAATTTTTAAAAATACTTGAAAAGGTTTTATATATATAAATCTAATCTTTTTTATATATATAATAACAATAAATATAAAAAATAATGTATGATTGATAATAAACATAAAAATTAGTTTATATATATATAACTATCGAGTTAGCTAATGAACCTAACGAGTCGAACTAACTCAAGTTCAAATCGTTTATTTAACGAGCTCAATTTTCAGTTCGTTTGGTTCATGAACCAAACTTATCGAGTTAAATAATGAATCGAGTTTCGAACGAATACCGAGTTGGTTTGGTTCATTGTCAACTCTGCCTATAAGTTTTTGAGATTTGGTGGGCTAGTCTGGCCCACGGTCAACCCTCACACCCTAAACTTGTATCTCAACCCTCACCCTAAACTTGTATATACATAACTCAACCCTCACACCAAAAATATGGGTGAAGTTTTTGTACATAAGCTTTCCCTAATAATTATATGGATGCAATAGAATAATGGTTGATGGCTTACTCATATTCATCAAATCATCATTGTTTTCGAAAAAATGAAATAAAAATAAATAAATCATAGGTGAAGAGGACGTTAGTACAAAAATACAAAAAATGAGAAACAAAGCAAAGCTATTCAAAAAATGGAGAGAGTGTACAAACTTCACGCCACACTGATCAAAACGGGACAACACAAAAACCCACACTCTCTCCGTTCCTTCATTCTCCACTGCTTAGACTCATCACTTTCATTCCCCGTTACGGCACTCTATGCTTCCTCTCTCTTCTTCCGTTTTCCCATTCCCTCTGACCCATTTCTCTACAACACCCTTATCAAATCCCTCATGCTCTCTTCTCCCTCATGCGCCTTCTCCATCTTCACCCATATGCACCGAAACGACGTCCCATTCGACCGTTTCACTTTCCCCCTTATCCTCAAAGCATGTGTTCCTTTCAAATCAGGATACTGTCTTCATTCTCTTGTTTTGAAGCTTGGGTTTCATTCCAATGTTTATGTACAGAACGCTTTGATTAATGCTTATTCTACTTGTGGGTCAGTCCATGATGCGGTTAAGGTGTTTGATGAAATGTCTCAGTGGGATTTAGTTTCTTGGTCGTCGTTGGTTTCTTGTTTCGCAAGTAATGGGTTACCCAGGGAAGCTCTCGGGACTTTCCGACGGATGCAGGGCGTGGAGGGTGTGAAACCTGATGGGGTTGTTATGCTTAGTGTGATATCCGCGGTTTCGAGCTTGGGTGCGTTGGAATTGGGTATTTGGGTACATGGTTTTGTGCAAAGGAGCAAGCTTGGTTTAAGTGTTGCACTTGGTACTGCTCTTATTGACATGTATTCGAGATGTGGGTCAATTGATCGTTCTCTCAAGATGTTTGATGAAATGCCACATAGAAATGTTGTGACATGGACCACGTTGATCAATGGGCTTGCAGTGCATGGGCGTAGCAGGGAGGCATTGAACGCGTTTTATGATATGAGGAAGTCTGGTTTGAAGCCTGATCATGTTGCGTTTTTGGGTGCTTTGGTGGCTTGTAGCCACGGTGGTCTTTTGGAGGATGGTTGGCGAGTTTTTGGAAGCATGAGGAGTGAATATGGTATTGAGCCAAAGCTTGAGCATTATGGTTGTATGGTTGATCTTCTTGGTCGTGCAGGGATGGTACTTGAAGCTTTTAAGTTTGTGGATGAAATGCCTATTAAACCAAACTCTGTTATTTGGAGGACCTTGCTTGGGGCATGTGTGAATCACAATCATCTTATGTTGGCTGAGAAGGCGAAGGAGCAGATCAACAAGCTTGACCCCCATCATGATGGTGATTATGTGCTTTTATCGAACGCATATGGTGGAGTTGGTAAGTGGGTTGAGAGGGCTGGTGTTAGAGATTCGATGAGGGAGAATAGAATTATCAAGGAGCCTGGCTGGAGTTTGGTCCATATTGATCAAGTGGTTCATGAGTTTGTATCAGGAGATAATTCTCATCCACAATGGGAGGAGATTGCAGACTTTTTAGTTTCAGTTATAGACACTTTAAAAGTTGGAGGTTACACCCCGAATACATCGATTGTTCTACATGATGTTCAGGAGGAGGAGAAAGAACATTGTCTTGGTTACCATAGTGAGAAATTGGCAGTGGCTTATGTGCTTCTTTATCATAGGGACAGAAAGACCATTAGGGTCATTAAGAATCTTAGGATTTGTTTTGACTGTCATAACTTCATGAAGCATGTTTCAGTTGTCTTTGAGAAAGAGATCATTGTTAGGGATAGAAATCGGTTCCATCATTTTCGCAATGGATCATGTTCATGTAGAGATTTTTGGTAAAGTATGCTTCTTCAAATGTGGAAATTATATGTTAGTTAACATTCAGTTATCAGAATCAATAAGAGTTATTTCAAGCCTTATATTCCACACCTTCAACTACTTATATCATCATCCAGGCAATGTGAATTTCTATAGGTGCTTCCATAATTTGCATGGCAAATTAAGGTATTTTTCACTTTCTTGTGTTCACTACTTGAAGGTATGCAAAATTATCCTTTTGTTCACTTAATGCCTCTAAAGGTGCGAATTTAATATAAACTTAAATCTTGTTCACTTTCTTGTGTGGAAACACTGTATCCTTGTTCAAATTTACATTACATTCCCACTTCATATGCAAGAGCATCCTTCGTCTCCAAAACCAGGAGCTGGGAATCACAAAACTTGTAATGATCTATGTAATATCATAAATGTTAGAATCACACTCTCTTCAATACATTCTTTATTATTGGGTGGAGTTTAGGTTAGACCCACTAAATAAAGAGTGAACGGATGTGGTTTAGTGGGTTCCACATTACATTCATTCATTGATGGAAAATGTGGTAAAGAGAATGTTGAAAGAATGTGTTGCTAGCCATGCTCTTCTAATAATATAATCTTCCCTCTGCACATTTTGAGTGAGTACAATGTTTTCGACTTGGCTATTTTGTTTCATGTTGAACTTTTAAGTTGCTCAACATTGCCTATGTAGAACAAAGATTTGTTGTCCCAAATCTTGTCCCGTACGAATGAAAATATGTCATGTCAATTGTCACAATGTGAATATTGTGTATAATTACAATAATCAAGCAAATCAGATTATGATCAGACATAGATAAGAATCAAACTGTAATCCCTGAAATCAAGGGATTGGTGATAGGGAATTGCATAGATATTTTTTTCCTGATTAGGATTGATTTAGTTTCCTTTTTTCTTCTCTTTGTAATTCTCTATATAATCATGTTTATCATCTATTGATCAATAAAAAACATAAGATCTGCAAAATATTCGAGCCTCCTATAGACTCAATGGGAAGAACTACTTGAAGTGGTCGCAACTCGTCCGCACATACCTCAAGGGTAAATGGACACTTGACCACCTTCTTGGACAGGGACCAAAAGAAGGTGATCCGACATTTGAACCATGGGATGAAGAGGACTCCATGATAATGTCCTAGTTATGGGACTCTATGGATCCCATGATTAGTGACACTTGTATGTTCCTACCTACAACAAAGGAGATTTGGGACTTCATTCGTCGCACATACTCTAAGGCATGTGATGCTGCCCAAGTGTATGAGATCAAAGTCAAGACCTCATCCACTAAGCAAGGAGATAAATCTGTTACAGAATATGCCAATCTGTTGTAAAACTTGTGGTAGGAACTCGATCATTATCGAGTTTTTAAGATGAAATGCGACGAGGATGCATCCACCTTAAAAAGCTTCATTGAGAAAGATTGGGTATATGATTTTCTAGCTGGATTAAACTCTGAATTTGATTAGGTTAGGGTTCAAATCCTTGGTAAGGTTGAAACACCGTCCCTTGAAGAAACAATTTAATTGGTTCGAGCAGAAGAAAGTAGAAGAAGTGTTATGCTTCAACCACAAATCATGGACGGGTCAGCCTTAGTGACCAAAACAGATCTGTCAGGAAGAGGGAATATTGATCTACCCAAACAAATAATTCGAGACAACAAGTGGAAGGGAAACAAAGATAACCTTTGGTGCACCTACTGCAATAAACCCAGACATACGAAAGAAAGGTGTTGGAAGCTGAATGGTAAACCCCCAAGCAAAGAGTGGGGGAATCGAGGGGGGCAGAAGCACCAAGCCCATATGGCAGAGCAACCTGAGGCTGAAGGATCCCCAGGATTGATGGGGTTCAAGAGTGAAGATATTGAGCGGCTAAAAGGCTTGTTAGAGTCTCTTGAGAAACCTGCCCTAGTCTGTTCATTAGCTTTTTCAGGTATATTGTTAAACTGGCACAGATTAAGAAGAAGAAAAATATAGGAATTGAAAGAATACCTCGAGGATCAGGAAACCCTAGATCCCTGTTTTATTGAATATAGCAGAAATTGTTACAATGGAGAAGAAGATTGATTCTAGAAGGAATTACAATTGCTGATTTCCCTGAAATCAGTTACCCTAACCAATACTTTCCCAAAAAGTGAGTTTAACTACTCACTCCTAGCTTTCTATTTATAGTTTTCTTAACTAACTACCTTTTAGAAAGGTAGTTATTTTCTGTTATTGCCTTGCTGGCATCTCACATACACCTTCGTGATTGGAGGTTTCTTCCTCAACTTTATTCTATCAATCCCCCCCCCCAAAAGTGCCACCTTGTCCTCAAGGGGAAAGTGTGGAAAGGCTTCTCTGAGTTGAGCAGCCAGCTCCCAAGAATTGTCACAATTTGAGAGTTTGTCCCACTGTACCAAAACCTCCAGTTGCCCATCACTTCTTTCTCTGCACTGCAATAAGGCACTTGGGCTCACTTATAATTCATACTCTTCAGAGAGCATAGGTGGCAGTGGTTGAGCTTGTTGTACTGGCTTCAGAGATTTTTTTAACAAGGATACATGGAACACCGGATGGATCCTGGCATGGAGTTCCAATCTATAAGCCACTGAACCAATCCTCTCTAAAATTTGATAAGGGCCATAGAACTTAGCTGTTAACTTAGTTACAGGTCTCTTAGCCAATGACTTCAATTTGTAAGGTTGAAGCTTCAAAAACACCAATTCTCCTACCTCAAATTCCACCTTCCTTCTATGCTTATCAGCTTGAGCCCTCATTATGTCTTCAGCCTTCAACAAATTCTGCTATAACTCTTGCAACACCACATCTCTATCTTAAAGTAATTGGTTTACTGCCTCTACCTTAGAAGTGAAGGTACATCCTGATGTAAATCAAGGGGGGCGACCTATGATTTATGGAGGCCATGTTCTTGCAAAGAATTCGTAGTATAGTTTAGTTTACTTTATTTGCATTGATTCAAATAAATGAGATTGCATTCTCATATAGTGTTATGTTTATTTTTCATTAAAGTATTTTAGTATTTAATTTGATGTATTTTGGGATTGGGAAATTATTTATTTCCTTGTAATTTGACATAGTAGTGGCTAAGAGGTGTAGCATAAACAAGGTGGCATGAAAATATGAACAATGTAACAATTTCATAACCAACTTGTGGCTATACTTAAGGGATGAAGAGAAGATGATCAAGTCCACTCAAGCAAGGAAATTCTATGATTAATTTGGTCAGATTAATTAGAGGAATTTTCAAGGCTAATTCAAATTCAAATCGCCAACAACTCAATCCAACTGAAATTGATCAGATCAAATTAGATTAGGCTTGTTAGGATTATGTTAGTTAGGATTTTATCTTCAAATTTCAATTTGTTAAATTAGATCTTATCTTTATCTTTTCAGCAAGGCAAATCTGCCTATTTATAATTTTGTTTATTCATTAATAAAGTTAAGTTGAATTTTGAGTAAATTTGAATTGTTTTAGTTGAGAACACTTCTCCTAAAAACCTTAGGTTGGTCGTGACCACCATTAACAAGTTCTTATCAAGCTTCCTTGCTTGTGGCGATCCTCATAGCTTATCAAGCTTCCATGCTTGTGGCGCTTCCCCCTTCTAATCTTTTCCATTTCCCTCACCAAAACAACCCCAAATTCCCACAATTCACCAAAAACGAATTACAGTTTAAAAAACTCAAGATTTCAAGCTAAAACGATGCTAATTCTAAGGCAGCCCCCTAGAGGTTGTCATAACATCCTTTAATCAAGGTGGGAGAATCTCTCCCATATAGTGCCTTAAATGGAGTCATGCCAGCTAACCCATTATAGGTAGTATTAAACCAAAACTCTGCCCAGGGAAGCCATTCTACCCACTGCTTGGGTCTAGGCCGTGCAAAACACCTTAGATAGGTTTCTAAGCTTCTATTCACCACCTCAGTTTGTCCATCAGTCTGAGGGTGGTAGGCAGTACTATACTTCAATTTAGTTCCTGCTAATTTGAACAATTCTTTCCAGAATTGACTGAGGAAGATTTGGTCTCTATCAGAAATGATGGTTGCTGGAAAAACATGTAACCTAACCACCTCCTTTACAAACATAGCTGCCACATCTCTAGCATTGAAAGGGTGGCCCAAGGGATGGAAATGAGCATATTTCGTGAGTCTATCTACTACAACAAATATGGTATCCTTTCCTTTAGCTTTAGGTAAGCCAGATATGAAATCCATGGAAATATCTTGCCACACTTGAGTAGGAATTGGCAAAGGTTGCAACAAGCCACTAGGGGCTAAGGTGGAGTATTTCTTTCTTTGGTAAACATCACAAGCTTCCACATAATGTTTTACATAGATCCTCATACCCTCCCAATAGAAGAAACTAGAGACCCTCTTGAATGTTCTAAAGAAACCAGAGTGTCCCCCAGCCACACTATCATGACATTCAGCTATGATTAAGGGAAGTTTATTGGAATTCTTGGGTAGTACTAACCTCCCTTTATACAACAACCTTCCTGCCTGAAATTGGAATCCAGGATGTGAATTAGGCTTACAAACTAGATCCTGTATCACCTTTTGTCATTTAGGTTCTTGTTGCAGTTCCTGAAACCAATCCTTTGCATCCTCTAGGTTGATGATAGACACAACAACATACATAGTCTTCCTGGAAAGGGCATCTGCAATTGTATTCTCCCTTCCAGGATTGAATTGAATTTCAAAATCTAATCCAATAAGCTTGACTGCCTATCTAAAGTGCTCTTCACTGAAAAGTCTTCGTTCTGTGAGAAATTTGAGGCTTCTCTGATCCGTTCTAAGAATAAAATGTCTCCCCATCAAATTGTGCTTCCATTTCTGGATTGCTTGCACAACTGTCATGAACTCTCTTTCATAGACTGCCTTCATTTGTGCTCTAATTGATAAACCCTTGTTCCAAAAAGCCAAAGGCCTACCCTCCTGCATCAACACTGCCCCAAGCCTTTACTAGAAGCATCTGTTTCAATCACGAAGGTCTTAGAGAAATCAGGGACTGCCAAGAGGGGTAAGTTGATCATAGCAGTTTTCAACCCCTGGAAAGCTATGGATGCCTCCTCTCCCTATACAAAATTATCCTTTTTCAATAAGTTGGTCAAGGGTTTGGCTATCTTACCATACCCTTGTACAAACTTTCTATAATACCCCGTGAGACCTAGGAACCCCCTTAAACCTTTCAAGTCCTTAGGAATTAGCCAAATCTTCATAGTAGCAATCTTGGCTTGATCTGCTGCCACTCCTGACCCAAATATGATATGCCCTAAATATTCCAAACTAGGCCTAGCAAAGCAACACTTCTTTTTATTAATTTTCAAGGAATTTGAACTCAATACCTCCAACACTTGTCTCAAATGTTTCTGATGGGCAGCCTCCCCCTTGCTATAGATCAAGATGTCATCAAAAAATACCAATACAAATTGTCTTAGGAAGGGTCTCAAGACCTCATTCATCAAAGCCTGAAATGTAGAGGGGGCATTTGTTAAGCCAAAGGGCATCACAACAATTTCATAATGCCCCTCATGGGTCCTAAAGGTAGTATTCTCAATGTCATTCCCCTTCATCCTAATTTGATGATACCCTGACTTTAAGTCCAGTTTGGTAAACACATTAGCCCCTCCAATCTCATCTAGCAGTTCTTCTATTATAGGGATGGGAAATTTGTTAGGAATGATGATTCTGTTCAAGGCCCTGTAGTCCACACAAAACCTCCAACCTCCATCCTTCCTCTTGACCAATATAATTGGACTAGAATAGGGACTAATACTATGCCTTATCACCCCTGATTCCAACATTTCTCCCACTAACCTCTCTATTTCTGTTTTCTGATAATGAGGGTATTTATAGGGCCTCAAGTTTGGAACTGTAGCCCCTTCTATCAAATGTATTGCATGATCACACCTCCTAGCAGGGGGTAGCTCCTTAGGATCCACAAACAGCTCTTCAAACTCTGCCAGTAAATTGAGAATAGGTCTTGAAGGAGTAGTGTGGGGTATTTCTTCTCTTTGAGCAGATTCACATTGTATTAACAAACCTTCTCCCTCTTTCTTTAGAATTTGCATCAGTGCTCCAAATGGAAGCTCTGTTCGGGCCAAAGCTGGATTCCCAGAAATCTTGATCCATTTATTCCCCCTCTTCACAGTGAGCTCTAGCCTTCCAAAATCAGCTTTGACTTCCCCTAGTTGAGCCAACTAATCCAATCCCAACACCATGTCCACCCCATTGAGGTTAAAGAGATAGAAATCTTGTACCTCATTAAGTTGTTGTAGCTGGAACTTCAAATGCTCACACTTCCCCTTGCATCTCACCCTATGGCCATCACCTACTTCCACCCAATAAGAAGGGGTATCCACTACCTTTAGTTGCAATTTCTTTACTATTTCTGCAGCAATGAAATTGTGAGAAGCTCCACAATCTATTAAGATGATCACTAACCTACCATCCACCCATCCTTCCACCTTCCAAGATCTAGTAGTTGTAAAACCTGTCATGGAACACAATGATAAATGCAGAGATTTAAAGGTTTGCAACTGCTCCTCCTCTTCTTCATTGTCCTCCTCCTCTTCCTCTGCTTCTACTAGTATCATTCGAAGTTGCTTATTTCTACATTTGTGTTCCCTATTGTAGGGTTCATCACAACAAAAGCACAATCCTTTTTCCCTTTTCTCCCTTATTTTTGCGTTAGTCAAGTGCTTGAATTCTCCTGACTTGTTCTTCACACTCTCCTCAGAATGACTTGGTCCAAGACTTCTCATCAAATTGCTGCCAGTAGAATTTTCCCACCTCCTATCCATATTGGGTCTGGACTCCACAATGACAGTCTTTGTATAAGATTTGCTTCTGGACCCTCCAGATACTCTTGGAATGTAAGCATGATGAATTTTTTTTGTTATTAACATATTCTTCTGTTCAATTAATAAGACTTTTTGTATCATGTCTGATAAAGATTGCAACTCGTATAGCTTCACCTCTGCTTGTAATTCTTCCTTCAGACCATTCAGGAAAATGCCCCTAACACACTCCTGGTCTATGGACCTCAAAGCTCCTATGAAACTCTATTGTGACAACAAATCAGCTATCAATATTGCTCATAATCTTATACAACATGATAGGACAAAACACATTGAGATCGACATGCATTTCATCAAAGAAAAACTAGAGGAATGCCTAGTGTGTATGTCATATGTTCCATCAGGACATCAATAAGCTGATGTTTTAACAAAGGGGCTGAATAGTTCAAACTTTCATGACATTATAGCTAAGCTAGGAATGGAAGACATCTATTTCTCAGCTTGAGGGGGAGTGTCACAATGTGAATATTTTGTATAATTACAATAATCAAACAAATCAGATTATGATCAGAAATAGATAAGAATCAAACTGTAATCCCCGAAATCAAGGGATTGGTGATAGGGAATTGTATAGATATTTTTTTCTAATTAGGATTGATTTAGTTTCCTTTTTTCTTCTCTTTGTAATTCTCTATATAATCATGTTTATCATCTATTGTTCAATAAAAAATAAGATATTCAGTTTTCCATATTCTTACATTAATTAAAAAATTTAAACATTTATTATTATTATTAATTTTTTTTGTTTTATTGTCATTGGTCGAGACATAATTTGGGATAAAAGTGAGGGACAACAAATCTCTGTTTTTATATGGATGTCTTACAATTAGGATAGTTATAAGAACAAACAATCATGATTAATTTAAAGACAAATGCACTAAATATTGTCAAAGTTTGTCAACTAAAGAAGGTGGCCTGAAAAGTGGATTAAATATGAATGCATAGTGTACGAGGCTTTTATCTTGCAGAGTCTAGGGAGGGTAGATGTACCCAACATTGCCATTACAAAAAAAGAGACTATTTCCATGATTTGAACACATGACTTCTATGTTATAAGGCAAACAATCTTACTATTGCGTTGAGGCTAAAATTATTGTAATTCACCAATAATTAAAGTCAAAATAAAGCTTGTGTTTAAATGCTTTCTGTTCTTAAATGAGTCTTGTTGTTTATTTTATATTTATTTACACTTCACACCGAAGAACCTCTAACATTTGTTTAGGACAACTTACAATCAAAATTGTAATATAGGAACGGGTTCCTACTTCCTAATAAAAACGTCTCTCACAATGTGAACGGCATGATGAAGGTTCTTAAAAACTTAGAACCCACAATAATTAGTGTGAATTAAAATTCAATTTTCGTACAAGGCTGCAAAACTCTTGTTTCTGCTTTTTGTATAAGCGAATGAACTAAGGAGCATACTCACATAATATCTTGGGAGATCTTCATCTTTAGGGTAAATTGTTCTTTCATGGGCTAATTAGAAGAAGCATATAAGTGAGTGCGACACCACATCTTAACAAAAAACCTTAAGATATTGAGTCTAAAGGTTCATTTACTTATGTGTTTTTTAACTCATTCACTTCTACACAATGTAAGACTTATTCTTCATACTAGTAGTGCCCAACACCTCCTATCAAGTGGGAGTTACTCACCTTTCAGTATCGGGTACACTAGAACTCAACTCTCTATTTATTTGTATTGTTGTTGGTTTGTCTTGTTATCAATGGAACATGTCGTCTGGCCTCTCACCATGAAGACTTTCGACGCAAGGACCACGCATGGATGTATCAACCACTTGTTGCTTCAAAACTTAGTTGAGTCGTCGAACCATCGACTTTGACACCACTTGTTGGTAGATCTTCATCCATGAACTAAATTATTCTTCTATAGCTTAAGTGAAAGAAACATATAAGTGTGTCTGACACCACATTTTGACCTAAAATCTTAAGACATTAGGTCTATAAGTCTATGTACTCATATGCTCTTTAATTTGCCTACTTCTATATAATGTGAGACTTCTTTACACTTGCAATACCCAACACAACATAACTCACTTTTTATTTTCTTGCTACTTGTATTAACTTAATATTATGGGTGTTCGAGAGGTTAGTAACTTATTTTTGTCGTACATTGACACAAATGACCATTGATATATATGTACATCTATAAAGAGCGGTTTGTGTGGAGATTTTAAATTTTACATATATTAATATAATTCTTTATTCTATATTTATATATATGACTATATATTTAATTATAAGCTTGTTGGATTTATCAAATAACTAATTTCCATTTTATTTTACTTTTCTAGGCGGTTAAGAGCAGGGTTGGAATCACTAGTTTTGTTGGAGAGAACGAAACCAAACATATATATAACATAAAAATCATCAACCAATTAAATATATTAAAAAGTACATAAAGACTAAAGAAGCTAGAGGACCATGACATACTCGTGGCCATCTCTTTCTGCCCCTAGGTTCAAGAGGGGGTTTGAACTAAAATCAGTAACTGTAGTGTAAGAAGAGCCCAAAAGTGACTTGATAAGAGTCAAGGTTGCATGATTAGTGACTAAGCAATACATAAATTCTGGAGATAGATAGGGTAAAAGAGATTAAACTGAAAAAAATGCAGCAGGTCATGTCAGGCATATATACCTTTACCTCCTTATAGCCTAAAATAAAACTTGCCTTAGCATGAATTCCAAAGGCATCATCAAAACTTTGTAAAATTGGAAATGGCATGCTTTCTAGTGCTTACTTTGTTTGCCATGTTTTTGATATTTTTCTCAGAAAATGATGTGGTGGGGGAGCCATTATTTCCTGCAATGTTTGTGTTTGGAGATTCATTAGTGGATGATGGGAATAACAACTTTCTCAACTCTCTAGCAAAAGCCAATTTTGCACCTTATGGCATTGATTTCTCTAGTGGTCCAACTGGGAGATTTTGCAATGGCAAAACTCCTATTGATTTCCTTGGTAACCTGCTTCTTGCCTTTTGTTTCAATATGAATACCAGAATGTTCAAAACTTTAAACCAAAGTAATAGACCATGTATTAACATTACAGTTTTGCAGCTGAAAAGATTGGTCTTCCTTATCTACCACCATTTGCAGATACTACAGCACAAGGCAGCATCAACATTTTATCGGGAGTAAACTATGCTTCAGCCGCTGCTGGGATAATTGAAGTGACAGGGAGACATCTGGTAATCACTTCTATGATATCTAGTTTTTGTTTTCTAAAACTGTTTATGTATAGATTTTAACTAAAGGACAACAATCACACAGGGAGAACGTATTAGCTTTAGCAAGCAGGTGCAAAATTTTGAAACAACCTTAAGCCAGCTCAAGACCCAAGTGAATATCGAGATTTTGACTAAGAAATTGGCCAAGTCATTGACAGTAGTGAACCATGGCAGCAATGATTACATAAACAACTATCTCTTGCCCAAACTATATGCAACGAGCTTCATTTGTGACCCAAAAAGCTATGCTGAGCTACTTGTACAGCTCTACAAAAAGCAGATTTTGGTAACTTAACAAACATACATGCCAGGAAATTTAATAGAAGCTAGCAAAATAATATTAAGAGGTTATTTTATATTAACATGCTCATCTTCTGCTATTTTACAGACTCTACATGGTTTGGGACTCCGAAAGTTTTTGCTGGGAGGACTAGGACCACTTGGTTGCATACCAAATCAACTATCTAGAGGCTCTGCCCCTCCGGGACAATGTGTGTCTTATGTCAACAAGATAGTTAGCATGTTTAATGATGCATTGAGAACTTTGGTGGATCAACTGAACTCAGACTACAATGGCTCAGTTTTTGTGTTTGGAAACACTTACGGAGTTCTCTCTGATATTATAAACAATCCAAATACCTACGGTAAGATTTTGATACCAAAATATAGAAATGTCCTCGATCGATTTGTATATATCATATGATCGATAATTACATTCTTGCTACATGTACCATTGTGTGCGCCACACTTTCCCCACTTGCAATGGCAAAACTCCTATTGATTTCCTTGGTAACCTGCTTCTTGCCTTTTGTTTCAATATGAATACCAGAATGTTCAAAACTTTAAACCAAAGTAATAGACCATGTATTAACATTACAGTTTTGCAGCTGAAAAGATTGGTCTTCCTTATCTACCACCATTTGCAGATACTACAGCACAAGGCAGCATCAACATTTTATCGGGAGTAAACTATGCTTCAGCCGCTGCTGGGATAATTGAAGTGACAGGGAGACATCTGGTAATCACTTCTATGATATCTAGTTTTTGTTTTCTAAAACTGTTTATGTATAGATTTTAACTAAAGGACAACAATCACACAGGGAGAACGTATTAGCTTTAGCAAGCAGGTGCAAAATTTTGAAACAACCTTAAGCCAGCTCAAGACCCAAGTGAATATCGAGATTTTGACTAAGAAATTGGCCAAGTCATTGACAGTAGTGAACCATGGCAGCAATGATTACATAAACAACTATCTCTTGCCCAAACTATATGCAACGAGCTTCATTTGTGACCCAAAAAGCTATGCTGAGCTACTTGTACAGCTCTACAAAAAGCAGATTTTGGTAACTTAACAAACATACATGCCAGGAAATTTAATAGAAGCTAGCAAAATAATATTAAGAGGTTATTTTATATTAACATGCTCATCTTCTGCTATTTTACAGACTCTACATGGTTTGGGACTCCGAAAGTTTTTGCTGGGAGGACTAGGACCACTTGGTTGCATACCAAATCAACTATCTAGAGGCTCTGCCCCTCCGGGACAATGTGTGTCTTATGTCAACAAGATAGTTAGCATGTTTAATGATGCATTGAGAACTTTGGTGGATCAACTGAACTCAGACTACAATGGCTCAGTTTTTGTGTTTGGAAACACTTACGGAGTTCTCTCTGATATTATAAACAATCCAAATACCTACGGTAAGATTTTGATACCAAAATATAGAAATGTCCTCGATCGATTTGTATATATCATATGATCGATAATTACATTCTTGCTACATGTACCATTGTGTGCGCCACACTTTCCCCACATTTTCAAGATTATAACATAGTACCGGTACATTGTGTTACAAACCTGAAATGTGTCGCAAAAGTGTCGCGGAGAGGTGTAAAAGAAGCATTTTCGTAGTAATTATGACCTGATGATGTGATTTTATTATCTATACAGGATTCACTGTAACTGATAGAGCATGCTGTGGTTGCTTACCTATGTCTACTCCATGCAGAAATAGAAGTGAGTATGTGTTTTGGGATACCTACCATCCCACCCAGGCTGTGAACAATATTATTATTGATAGAGCTCTTACTGGACCACCCTCTGATTGCTACCCTGTTAATGTTAAACAGATGGCACAAATGTAATTAGTTAACATTCTGTCAAAACAACTTCAGCACTGAATTGTATTATTTACATTAAAAGGATAACTTGGAGGCAAGCTGAGGAAAATAAAATTAAAATAAATGAAATTAGATTCTAAAACAGATTAGGGGACAGAGGAAGCCATAGTCTCCTTCATACTACAAGGTCTAGGTTGTGTTAATTCAATTGTTCTTGTCCATAGAATCTACATAGCCATACCAGTACTGATTGGGAATTGTTCTTGTCCATTGAATCTAGCACAAATGTTATTTAACTGGGAATTGTGTAGTTGTTCATTTTTATTTGCACCCAAAAGGCCGTTTAACATAAATACTTGTTGGACATGGCATTACACGTACTATTTATAACCTTGATCAAATGAACTTAGGATGTTAATTTATTGGGTCATTATATGAACAATAACATGATTTACTCATTTATTATTATCTTGCATTACCCAATATTATCTCATTATTGTTTAATCGGTAGAGAGTGAGTTTGGCGCAACGGTAAGGTTGTTACTTAGTGTCCATAAGGTCACGAGTTCAAACCTTAGAAACAACATTTCCACTTGTAGGGTAAGATTACTTATATCTTCTATCTCCAAACCTCGTTAAACAGAAGCTTATTGCATTGGACTGCCATTTTTGTTAGGCCAACATATTAATCGTCATGGTCATGATTATTCTCATCTATATGCTGCTTCACAACTATATATATCTTCTGTACTAAAAAGTGTTTCACTCCATGTGTCACTTCCACTATTTAGTCAGAAAAATATTTTATTATTAAATTTTAAACTTAAATATATGTTTTTTAACCAATCAAATGAAATGGTACATGGAGTGATTCACTCTTATAATATAAGAGATGTTGACCCCTCATAATAGCCAAACTCTCCAAATTCCAGAGTGTGACTTTGACATGCACGTTTCATTACATTCCTTTAGTCATTGATGGAAATATTGATCCTAAAGTTTGCTCATGCCATCACCTAGAAAATTATGACAACTAGAACCAGCATTATTCGATCTAGGTGGGTTATTCATCTGTTTCAAAGCTGAGAAACAACTTGGATTGATGGTGGTTATTATTGGGTCCATATCCTCTCCATCTCTGAGGTAAATGGACAAGATATCAACCATTTAATAATTTATGAGTATAGTAAAATAATGAATTAAATGTTGGTTAAAATTTTGAAAGTGACTTTACAGGACAATGTAATCGTATTGTCAAGAGGTTTAGCTACTCATTATGTTCAAGCATTGGATTGCAAACAAGTGTATAGACTATTTAAAAGGAGGAGTATAATATTTATTCAATAAAACTTTTACACTGTAAGTTCATATTTATGTCAATAACACTATTAATGAGTATCAAACTTAAGGTAGAATGAAGACCATTAATGAACATTATTCTCCTCTTTGGTTAGGTTCCTCTATAAATAGATATGTTTCACCAAAACTTCATCTCAATTTCCTCATTCACTTTTGAACTGGAATGATAGAGAGAATCAAAGATTGACATGAGTTTTGGGAAAGAATCAAAGAGAAGTTTTATGAGTTTTTAGAATTAAAAAAGTGTAGAGGAATGAATGAATTTCAAATCAAGAAAAGTGGGAAAGCACTTCAGACCAAACATCCGAGATTTCTAAATTAAGTGTATGCTGTAGGTAATTTTTGTCAAGTTCATATTGAACTTTATACATCACTAGTAAAAAATATTAAATTCATAGGATGAGATTAAATAAATTGTGCCAACAAATTAATGAATGACTTATAATTACTCATATTAACTTTATTCATGAGATTTCCAGTCACATGGTTTATGTTATTATCATCATTAACTTCAAATAAACCTAAGTCCTATTCCCCTTGGTATTATATTTATTAATTTCATTGTGTAAGGCATACTCAAAGGATTGGTCAAATTGACTTTTAAGTTCATTATGTTATGCATAGATAGAGATGACAAAATGGGCATTGCTTACGTCCGCATAACCCACATTTTTTTTGCAGGCAGGACATACAAAATTTGCCTGTTTTGTCCGCCAAGTTTGCGGACGGCCCATAAACATAATTTAAGGAAAAAATAAGAAAATTTTAAATAACTTATGATATAATGTGATTTTTATTATATGAATTTTTTATTTTTTTTAATTATTCAACAATGTCTGCGGGCTGCCCGAAACGGGCTAGCCATTAAATTTTGTCCGTTAACCAATGCGGACATGCCCACGCCCGCTTAAATTTTTGCGGGCATTTGCGGATAGGGATGGCAAAAAACCTACCTGCGGGTAAAACCCGTACGGGTACGGGTACGAGTCACAAACGGGTACCCGCAAGTATCATAAACGGGTTTTTAAAAATACCCGTAGTACATACGGGCGGGTACGGGGATTATGGTACTCGTGCCCGCGGGTACCAGTTATTTATATGATTAATATATTATATTTAATTAAAATAAAAAGTACATTATTCTAACATTCATTACACTGTGTATATTTTTTCCTTTTACTTTGTTTATTTATTGAGTTTGTAGTAAAACACCCTACAAATATTATTATGTGTGTAGAAACACACATGTTTTACAAAGAAAATATATACTTTTTGTTAAGGAAATGAGAACAAAAAATCACACAAATAGAAAACACCAATAAATTTATCATTTTTGCCAAATATTAAATCAAAAGGTACAGAAATAAATAAGTTTCATCTTATTTTAAATATAATAGAAGTAAAAAATTAAAAATTCATTTATAATATAGGAAACTTGCGGTACCCAGAAATACCCGCAGATATCCGCACACGGGTATCTATACGGTAGAGGCGGGTATGAGTAATGTTCTCCTATTTTGAAACGGGTAGCTACTACCCGTGCCCGTCCGTGGTAGCCAAGAGGACGGCTCGTTTTGCCATCTCTATGCATAGATATGGTAAAATACTCAGACTTATGGGTATCCATAAATAAAATTCACATGGGTACGAGTCACAAAGACACAAACCGATACTCATGGGTTTTTGAAACAAATTCTTCAAACTACCCGCAATATATACGGGTGAGTACGAGTATCAGTAATATATGAAATTAATTTAGCATCAAGTTAAATTTGGGTTTTTAAATTTGATGTTTTAATTTGGTGGTGCCTACGCTCAGCAATGTTGTTTTCATTATTTTTTTCCTGCCAACCGGTATCTGATATACCAAATGTTCAAAAAGTATCCTTTCTTGAAATTTCCCCTAAAAAATCACAAGCGGGTACCTGTATGGGTGCTGAGTAAAATTTCTTTTAATGTAGATTGTGTCAAAGCCCATTTTCTGCATTGTTGGGCTTGGAAGAGTGGCAGTCCTGTATTTTTCAAGACGTCCACATATTTACATATTAATATGGCTCCTTGAGTTTGTGCTTCTACCCAAAATCCTTGGCACACATCACACTGAGCCAGTTCCTTGTTTCCCCTGCCATCTGTAAAAACATATGAACAAATATAATTTTGAAAATGATGAGATGCAATTTTGTATCTATAGCAGTTTCCAAATTATAGATATCATGTCAGTGCATGGGAGGGTACATTGAAATTTGAATAAGTGAAATAAAATGTAATTTATACTCCTTTTTTTCTTTACTAAATAGCAAGTTACCCGTGCATTTGCACGGGACGATATTTTTTACCGCATGATTAAGAACACATATTACATGTGCATTTATGATTAAGAATATGTATGTTGCTCGTGCATTCGCATGGTTAAAACCATATATGTTAGCAGTGCATTCATATTGTTAAAAATT
>NW_017727032.1:0-123732 GCF_001865875.1 Lupinus angustifolius | reverse complement strand
TATTAATTATATATAAAATCATACGGTCAAACCATACGGTCAAACCATACGGTTTAACTGTTTAAATTGGATAAACTTAATATGGGTCATCTACTGGTTTAACATCTTGCTCGACTTTCTCAACATTGTTTTTTACACATACATAACATGATATAGTTAGTAGTATCCTATTAATCAAAAAAATCATCAATAAATTTATAATTTCATTATTATTTGATTCTAAAATAAGATTAGTATAAAAATAAATATTATTTAACTCTAAAATAGCTACAAACAATATGTTATGATTCATATTATTATTTTAATATTGCTATAGTAATATTACATTTTAATATTGTACAGGTAATCATATTCCTTTTATTTTTAAATAAATCACATGTCATAAGGGCTTGAGAGATTAACACATGTCATGAGGGCTTGAGAGATTGACACATGTCACGAGGGAGTTCTTGAGAGATTGACACATGTCATGAGGAACCTTTAGTTTTGATGAGAGGTTGACACATGTCATGAGGGCTTGAGAGATTGACACATGTCATGATGGAGTTTTTTTTTATTACATAGGTAATAGATTTCACTTGCATAACAGTATTAACAGATATTTTACACAATACAAGAAATAAGAGATGGTTAGTTGTGGCTAGAATTAAAAACTCAACTCTTTGTGATACTTTGAATGCCATAAGAATAGAGGTGGCATGATTTTTCCTGCAATGCCTTAATGCATAACCAAGTTTAAGCTAAAATTCCAATGTTTCTTTAATTTGTTGATCCAATGTATATAGTGTACTATAAATAATGCTTCTTTGTGGGTGGGAACAATCTCCAGCTACAAAAATGTTATTCATCCTCTCGACTTCGATCCAGCTGCATCCTGCTGGTTTTTTCAAATCTTTGTCCCTCATCATCCTTCTGACCTCCATGACCCCATCCCATCTAGCCTCTGATGCATACAAATTTGACAATACAATGTAGTTTCCGATATCATTAGCTTCAATTTTGAAGAGTTGGTCTGCTACGATACGCCCCAATTCTACTTCGTGGTGGATTTTGCATGCACCGAGCAACGTCCCCCAAATATTTGCATTAGCTTCAATTGGCATCCTGGTCACAAGAGAATATGCTTCATGAATGCGGCCACCTCGGGCTAGGAGATCGACCACACAAGCATACTGTTCCTTAGTTGGTTTCATGCCATGGATTTTCTCTATTGAACAAAATATCTCCAGTCCTTCATCTACACGGCCAGCATGACTACAAGCAGATAATACAGAAGTGAAGATAACATGATCTGGCTTGATTCCAACTTCGAGCATATGAGAAAAAATATCAAGTGCTTCTTCACTCATACCATGCATAGCATACCCACCAATCATTGCAGTAAACATAACCAGATCTTTATCAGTACTTGATTGAAATATCTTATTTGCATGGCCTATGATGCCACATTTGGCATATGCATCTGAGAGGGCTCCTTTCAGGTGAAGATCCTCAAAACAAGATCGAATAATATATCCATGACACTGACTCAGCAACTGCACTGATGCCATCTGTGTGCATACTGGAAGAATGCTCATGACAGTCATTGCATCGGGCTTCATCCTTTTCGCTTGTAACTCAGAGAACAGTCTGACAGCTTGCTCAGGACAATCGTTTTCAGCATACACTCGAATCATAAGATTCCAGGTAGTAAGGTCTGTCTCAGACATCCCACTAAATATCATATTTGCATCATGATGTGATCCTAAACCCACATAACCTGAAATCAGTGAATTGCATGTGACCAGATTTTTTTTTTCTGATAGAGTCTGAAACATTTTATTAGCATACTCCATGTTACCACATTTGGAATATGCATCAAGTATTGCATTCCCAACTGTTGGTGCAGTATCACTTACAAGAGATCCAGCTTTAATTGAATAGTTGTGTATTTCTTTAACCTTTTCTACTCTTAAAAGAGAAACACAAAAATGGATTATGGTCAATATTGTAACCGAGTCAGGTTTAATTCCTAGTTTAAGCATCAAATGTAACAAGCTTAAGAATCTTGAATGATGCCTCTTCTCTCCAAAGGCATCCAAAATAGAATTCCATGAAATCAAATCTTTCCTGGATATCATAGAAAACGTATGATATGCTTCTTCTTTGTTGCCACATTTTGCATAAACACTAACCAGGGCATTTCCAGTGGCAGTATCTTCAAAAAGAAAAGGACGTCTGAAAATATATGCATGGATCTGTTTCCCCAACTGCAAGTTTCCCAGTTGCGCTAAAGCTGGAAGTATGCTGACAATAGTCACAGAATCTGGCAATAACATCTCTCGAGATACTAAATTACGTAACAGATGCAATGCTTTTAACCAATCATCATTCGATGTGTATCCCGAAATAATAGCATTCCAAGAGACCAAATCCCTCACATCCATTGCCCAAAACATAGTTTCTCCTTCTGTCATATGTCCAACTTTTACATAAAAGCTAATCAAAGCATTAGCGACAGAAACGTGGGCTGACAGTTCAGCTCGTTGCAGCACATAAGAGTGAATTTGCCTTCCACAAGGGTAGGCAACATCCTTATCGAATGAAGCACAAACAGGTAAAATACTCGCAATGGTTGCATAATTTGGCTGCTCAGGTCCTTTAACCATTGAACTGAACAACGTGAATGCATCTTCTAAAAATCCATTCTCAGCAAGACCTGCAATCATTGCATTCCACGAAACAACATCCTTGTGAACAATGTCATCAAAGACCGTGTATGCATCATTGGACACCAGTCCACACTTTGCATACATCGACAAAAGAGCATTTCCTGCTAAGGTGTCAGCTTCAAAACCAGACTTCATTACATAAGCATGTATACTCTTTCCAGCATCTAGATCCCTCAAACGAGCACACACCGAAAGAATAGTAGCAACCGTAACAGAAGTGGGCATAGCCTCACCACTCGAATGCATCATCCTAAACACCCTCATCACTTGAGCATCATATTTCATGGACCCTGAAAGCCCAGACAAAACAATATTCCACGTAACAGGATCGCAATGACCAATCTGATCAAAGAGCTTGTGGCATTCATCAAGCTTGCCACATTTGGCATACATGTTAAGCAACGCTTTGTTCGTAACATTGCAAGAAACATGGCCAAGTTTAAGAACATAACTATGGAGGGTTCTGCCCAAGTTGGTAGCTAAAAGGATAGAGCAAGATTTTAGAATGGAAGCAAGGACACTGTGATCTGGTTTGAAAGCTGCATAAGCTTTAAAAGAATGATGGAAAAGGGACAATGCTTCATTGTGCCTTGAATCAACACATAAGGTCTTGATCATGGAACCCCATGTCTTGAAATCGTGTTGAAGCATGAATTTGAGTATTAATTTACATTACAGTAGCATGTAAATATAGAACAATATAGTGAAAAACTCAAACTATGGGGTTTCCAATTACTCTTTGTTGGCATTTTCACAAACATTTTGTGGGCATGCGAAATGGAAAAGTTCAAATGATTAATTTTTATTTCTATTTCAATGGCTGAATTTTCTATTCTCCGATGATGGACCACCGCCGTTGATGACGGTTTCTTCGCCGGAAAAGTGTGGTCCTTTTAAAAACTGTGGCACCGTTAACGTGAGATACCAGATTACTACTGCTGCACTCAATTGGATATAAAGATATTTCTTTCTTATAGGAAAATGCACTTTCACGAGTGTGCATAATGTCATCTTCCATTAAAAATTTATTAAAATAGCGGTGCAAAAAGAAATATAATTTATGAGATTATAATAACAATTGATTATTATCCATTTAAAATTAAAAGAAAATATATATTTTGTTATTGATGTAAAATTCTTTTACCGCATCAGCAACTGTTCTTAAAAATGTGTTATTTTATATATTATTAGTTGTTCGGTTAAAAAATATTTAAATTAAAAATTTAATAATTAATTATTTTTCACTGATGATCATAAGTGGTGTAAATGAAATTGAACAATTTTTAGGATATAAAATGTCCACCATAAGAAAACTAGGGTGTATAGATTCAAACCAACACCAAAAAAAACACAGAAAATCAATCCAAAAAGTTGAAACAGCAAAAAATCGAAATTGTTGAGAGTTATACCGAAGTTATTGTTAGAAAATTTGTCGGTCAAATTGGTTTTAATTCTAATTTCTAAAATCATTTCAATACTAGACTAATACTAATTAGGTATGCACACAAAAAATTGGTTTCCCATATGTATTCTCTTATTGGAGACAATGCTGTCCGAGCTAAGAACATCCACAAGTATGTGGAGCTAACTATTCTAACAAATATTTTTTCATCCACAAGACACAAACTCAAGACCTTGATTAAGGGAAATCAAGCATGTACCACTTGAATCAACACCCGTTGGTTAGGTATACACAAAATGAACCAACTTCTATCATTATTTCTTTTGTTATTTAAAATACAAGTTTTAAATAGATTTTAGAGTAAATTATACTGACACCCCCTAAATTTTAGTGAAATTATACAAATCACTCCTCACTTTTCTACACCTACACAAACACATCATTTTATACTTTCATTACACTGACCACTTCTGCATGAGAAATAAGTGTAATTTTGTAAACAAAAAATGTGATAAATGCAATTAAGTTAAATAATAACATGATATATTGTGGAGACAAGTCCAAATAATATATGATTCGATATCTCTTTATTATTTTTGGTTCGTTATGATATAGTATAAGAGCGATTTAAACAATATCTTTTTAGAATTGTTGAGGCATTTTGTAACAAAAAATAATAAAGATACATTAATTTGTATGTTATTTGGAATTTTTCTCACAATATACCATGTTTTGTTTAACTTAATTGCATTTATCACATTTTTTGGTTAAAAGATTACTTATTTTTCATGTAGGGTGGTCAGTGTAATGAAAGTATAAAAACTATGGGAGGTTTGTACATGGGTAGAAAAGTGAGTAATGATTTGTGTAATTTCACTAAAACTCAGGGGTGTCAGTATAATTAACTCTAGATTTTATAAGGGTAAAGAAACAATAAAAGATGGTAAATAAAATTAAATCAAACCTAACCCAAGTAGTTTTAATCAAATTAATTTGATTCCTTTTTCCTACGGAACTAGTAGGATACCCGTGCATTCGCACGGGTGATAATATATTTTGCATGAATTTATTTAAAGAATGAAAACATAATTTGTTAACGAAAATGTTATTAAAGTTACCTCATGAAAGATGATGTTTATATATTTGATTATTGATGAATGAAATCGTGTCGAACATGTTATATTAAATAAATAATGAATTGTTATGAAAAAAGTTTTGAAGAGAATGTAAAATAAGTTGTAAAATAAATGCATGTTAGAGATTTTGGAAAAAAAACTATAAATCATATTTATTTTTGTTTTTAGTGGTTGATCATCCTTATCATGTATTCTACAACTGACTATGACTAAACACTGATATACGTAAATATAACCCCACAATTTAGTGACATCCAATCTTGCATCGTTACATAATCTTTCAAACTCCTAAGTTCCTCAATGCTATTATTGAAGTTCCAACTTTCAACTTTATTTTATGATTGGAAAGACCATAGGTTGTAAGTCAGTTTAGAAATTCAAGAGTTAGTATGTTCAATGTTTTATTTTCATTAGCATCAAACATAGTAATATGAACTCAGGTGTGCATTTTCCTCACCTATAATTATACATTAGAACATTTATTAGTATAACTTTAATAAATCTATTATATCAAACTTAATAAAAATTTAAAGACAACTAAAAAAATTCACCTGGAATTATAGTCATAACATATTCATTTATTTGATCAACAATTTCAACTGTTGATGCAAGTATTATCCTAGATTGTAGAAATTGTCTGTCATTGATGTGATGTTGTAGATTTGGATAGGTTCTAGACACCATCACATCAATTGGGTTATCAAAATCAAGAATCAAAAGTTCTTATGGAATATCAACTTTAGAACGACCATCATTAGACTTTGATAATTTTTCATTCCTCACCTTCAATATCCTTTTAGAGAATTACTTGATTTCTAATACATTGTCATGATTTTGTAGACACATGTTCTTTGTGAGAATTAAAATTGTACATTGATATCAAATATAAGATATATTGATTGTTGCGTGTACTGTATCTGAACCATAGCCTACTGGAACTATTTGCAAGATTTTTCTGAAATCACATCAAAAAACTACAACATTTTCTTTTAATAAAATTGAGTCATTTGTACTCATTATATCTCCAGGACTTTTCTCAAGTGTCTCAAAGCAAAACTTATGTACCTTTGGAATTTCATCTCATATAATCAACTTTGTTTGTTTTAATAAGTCTGCAAGTTCATACATTTAGTGAATGTTGCAAACAGAGTTATCAAGACTTGATACATATATTTTAAATTTAGAGTGTGGTGTTCTACCCTCATAATAATAAAGAAACTATACAACTGGAAAATGGAGTGAAAAAGAAGGAAAAATTTGAGTGATAGGAAGGTAAATTTATGTGAAGAAAAAGCAACGATGTTAAAGTGACATGTGGAGACATTTTAAAGTAATAGGATTTTAAGTATTGTCATATAGATTAGTGAAGTAAAATTACTTTACATGTCTACCTTTTTTTCTTATAAACCTTAGACAACTTGCAAAGTTTTAGGATAGTATAATAGTATTGGCGTTGCCTTTTATCCCCTGTTTCAATCTTCTGTGGCCATTTTCATAAAATGACATTTATATATTACTTTCATTTTGTTTTCCTCAGGCATATCAAATTCCAGAATATGACAGTTATTATGCTAAATTGTATCATGCAGACTCTATAGATTTTAATGACAATATTTTTAGGCAGTGTTTTTATACAAATTATTTCTGAAAGATAATCACCAACTTTATAAAGTATTATCGACTAAGTTTTTTCTCAAGTCTAATACAAAAATGAATGAACTTCTTAAAACCGACTGAGTTATTTTGTGCACTCCCAAAATACTATTTATTATTGATCATGAATGAGTTTCTTATTATTAGTCTCAAATGTTTATTCATGCTCCCTATTAATCAATGATAATTTTATAATGTCAATTAAATTGATTACCACCTAATATGACAAAACCAAATATGTAGAACAAAATTAAAAAAAATTACTTGATACATAATAGTTAATATCTAATAATTTCAATATAATTAACATACAAAATGAACATTCTAAGTAGCAAAAGGACTTAAACATAGGCTATTGACTCCACTATTAATAATTCAAAATATAGATATCATTATTAGTTTCATGAAAAGGAAAATAGACATTAAACAAATAAAATAAAAAATTCAATGTACTAATGAAACTGAAAATATGAGTTGAGGAATGATTAAAGTTTAACATAACTCAATATGATTTTGATTCTATTCAATATTCTAAGTCTTGAAGTTGGTCCATTGGTAGGTGACTTACTTCTTTCGTCTTTGGAGCTTCCATGACCTCTATCACTTTGTTTTGCTTCTAAACCTTAATGTTGATGAAGAATGAGAAGGAAAAAAATAACAGGTGAAAGAAAGCTAGATGAAAAGATAGAAACTTTTATATAGATGCACAAAATAAGGACTCATAGAAATGCACTAAATAAAGTTGAGTACTTAGATAATGAAAATGTAGTGGCTAACTAAAAATGCATGCACAAAGTAAGCTTGATTGATAAAAATGCATGAAATGATTCATTAGCAAATGATTCATTAGTCCATTGGGAGAGTTAGCCGCACGTACCTGTGGATGTTCCCGGCTCGGACAAAATTGCCTCTAGTGCGAGGATATCTGTGAGAAACCAAAAAAAAAAGAAGTTAGATAGTGAATATGCATATCCAAAATAACACCAAGAAGTTAACATGCAGAAATTAGAATTGAGAACTAAGAATCCACCATTAGCAAATGTTGAACTAAACGTTAACAACAAATACTTGAAAAAAACATACATTTGAGTGAATGAGTGAGTAGTAGCTTTACCAAAAAAGAATGAGTGAGTAGTAGGAACAAAAATGAGCAGGAAATCACAGCAAACTCATAACAAATACAATTAACACATATCATAAACTCATATATTATATATTTGAATCACCATAGCAGAAATTAGAATTCATATCATTAACTCATATATTATATACTTGAATCACCATAGCAATAAAAAAGATATCATAATAATTAAAGTTTTTCAATATGTTTGTTGAGGATCACATAATCTTCCATATTAATTGTAAGAGAGAATAATATGAAATGAAAAAGAGGAAGCATGGGCAAGACAAAGAACATAATTGATGTTAAACCATAACATAATTAATATAGATAAGATGTTAATTAAGTGCACTGGAATGGTACTATGGTGTGTTCAAGTACCTATGTGAACCACAATATGCAAAAATAGACTCCAATGCAACAAAAAAAAGTAGCATACTCATAATAGTACAAATTCATAACAATATGTATAAAAATATTTAAAAAGAGCCGATTCATAATGGTACATTATGATTACGATTGTGTCGGTTTCAAACTTCGATTAACTTTCCCAAATCTATCAGATTAACTTCTTGAAAACATTATAAATAAAGTTTTGCAGTTTGTCGGCAGATAATCACAAAATCTACAATATTAATTGGATGACTCAATATTTTAATCAATAGATTTAACAAACAAAGGGCCCAAAGTTTGGAACAATGTTACTTGTGATTACATCTATTCAATCTATTATGTTCTATAATAAAACATGTAAGACATATCAAGGAAACATCAAAATCTCTATAACAAAACTCACATTCAACATAGATCTCGTTAACTTTCTCGAAGTCCTTCAAGTCAGCCAACCTGTAAGAAATAGATGGCAAAAACCAAGTCATCTTACCAATACTCATTATATATCCAAACTAAAGGAGAGCAAAGAATTCATACAAAATTGACAAAATCAGTGAGTGCACTTTCACACAAAAGTGCATCATCAAGAGAATAATCCTAACGTATGTTAATGGGAAAGTGAGACAAATTAACATGCATCTAATTGACAATAATTAATGACACTAAAAGAATGCAAGCATGCTCCAATCTTTTTTTGACGGATTTCATTCAAGAAGAACATATCGAAGTAAGGAGACATGTTGCCATCTTTAATACACTTTTAAGCAGATAGCTTTACACAGGGTAAGAACAAAATTTAGTTAAGAATAAAACTATAAGGTTATCATAAGTTATTAAGAACAAAATTGAATTAAGAATAAAACTATAAAGTCATCATAAGTTATTAAGAACAAAATTTAATTATCACGTAAGAAAAATTTAATTGTCATGTATATTACCTATTAGAAAAACTGAAGCTTCGATAAAAATAGATTGAAAGGCCTGACCAGATGTTTTTCCAACATAACTTAAACTTTAAGAGTAATTCTTGGTTTGGTTGTGATTATAAAGTATTATCGACTAAGTTTTTTCTCAAGTCTAATACAAAAATGAATGAACTTCTTAAAACCGACTGAGTTATTTTGTGCACTCCCAAAATACTATTTATTATTGATCATGAATGAGTTTCTTATTATTAGTCTCAAATGTTTATTCATGCTCCCTATTAATCAATGATAATTTTATAATGTCAATTAAATTGATTACCACCTAATATGACAAAACCAAATATGTAGAACAAAATTAAAAAAAATTACTTGATACATAATAGTTAATATCTAATAATTTCAATATAATTAACATACAAAATGAACATTCTAAGTAGCAAAAGGACTTAAACATAGGCTATTGACTCCACTATTAATAATTCAAAATATAGATATCATTATTAGTTTCATGAAAAGGAAAATAGACATTAAACAAATAAAATAAAAAATTCAATGTACTAATGAAACTGAAAATATGAGTTGAGGAATGATTAAAGTTTAACATAACTCAATATGATTTTGATTCTATTCAATATTCTAAGTCTTGAAGTTGGTCCATTGGTAGGTGACTTACTTCTTTCGTCTTTGGAGCTTCCATGACCTCTATCACTTTGTTTTGCTTCTAAACCTTAATGTTGATGAAGAATGAGAAGGAAAAAAATAACAGGTGAAAGAAAGCTAGATGAAAAGATAGAAACTTTTATATAGATGCACAAAATAAGGACTCATAGAAATGCACTAAATAAAGTTGAGTACTTAGATAATGAAAATGTAGTGGCTAACTAAAAATGCATGCACAAAGTAAGCTTGATTGATAAAAATGCATGAAATGATTCATTAGCAAATGATTCATTAGTCCATTGGGAGAGTTAGCCGCACGTACCTGTGGATGTTCCCGGCTCGGACAAAATTGCCTCTAGTGCGAGGATATCTGTGAGAAACCAAAAAAAAAAGAAGTTAGATAGTGAATATGCATATCCAAAATAACACCAAGAAGTTAACATGCAGAAATTAGAATTGAGAACTAAGAATCCACCATTAGCAAATGTTGAACTAAACGTTAACAACAAATACTTGAAAAAAACATACATTTGAGTGAATGAGTGAGTAGTAGCTTTACCAAAAAAGAATGAGTGAGTAGTAGGAACAAAAATGAGCAGGAAATCACAGCAAACTCATAACAAATACAATTAACACATATCATAAACTCATATATTATATATTTGAATCACCATAGCAGAAATTAGAATTCATATCATTAACTCATATATTATATACTTGAATCACCATAGCAATAAAAAAGATATCATAATAATTAAAGTTTTTCAATATGTTTGTTGAGGATCACATAATCTTCCATATTAATTGTAAGAGAGAATAATATGAAATGAAAAAGAGGAAGCATGGGCAAGACAAAGAACATAATTGATGTTAAACCATAACATAATTAATATAGATAAGATGTTAATTAAGTGCACTGGAATGGTACTATGGTGTGTTCAAGTACCTATGTGAACCACAATATGCAAAAATAGACTCCAATGCAACAAAAAAAAGTAGCATACTCATAATAGTACAAATTCATAACAATATGTATAAAAATATTTAAAAAGAGCCGATTCATAATGGTACATTATGATTACGATTGTGTCGGTTTCAAACTTCGATTAACTTTCCCAAATCTATCAGATTAACTTCTTGAAAACATTATAAATAAAGTTTTGCAGTTTGTCGGCAGATAATCACAAAATCTACAATATTAATTGGATGACTCAATATTTTAATCAATAGATTTAACAAACAAAGGGCCCAAAGTTTGGAACAATGTTACTTGTGATTACATCTATTCAATCTATTATGTTCTATAATAAAACATGTAAGACATATCAAGGAAACATCAAAATCTCTATAACAAAACTCACATTCAACATAGATCTCGTTAACTTTCTCGAAGTCCTTCAAGTCAGCCAACCTGTAAGAAATAGATGGCAAAAACCAAGTCATCTTACCAATACTCATTATATATCCAAACTAAAGGAGAGCAAAGAATTCATACAAAATTGACAAAATCAGTGAGTGCACTTTCACACAAAAGTGCATCATCAAGAGAATAATCCTAACGTATGTTAATGGGAAAGTGAGACAAATTAACATGCATCTAATTGACAATAATTAATGACACTAAAAGAATGCAAGCATGCTCCAATCTTTTTTTGACGGATTTCATTCAAGAAGAACATATCGAAGTAAGGAGACATGTTGCCATCTTTAATACACTTTTAAGCAGATAGCTTTACACAGGGTAAGAACAAAATTTAGTTAAGAATAAAACTATAAGGTTATCATAAGTTATTAAGAACAAAATTGAATTAAGAATAAAACTATAAAGTCATCATAAGTTATTAAGAACAAAATTTAATTATCACGTAAGAAAAATTTAATTGTCATGTATATTACCTATTAGAAAAACTGAAGCTTCGATAAAAATAGATTGAAAGGCCTGACCAGATGTTTTTCCAACATAACTTAAACTTTAAGAGTAATTCTTGGTTTGGTTGTGACTAACATGTGTTTTAAGTTGTAGAGCTATCTTAAAAAATACACCAATCAATTAAAATAAAATCTACTTTTTTACTTGGTAATTAGTAAGTACAAAATTTACTATCATATATATGTAACAGTCCTTATATATGTTACTACTGCTAGATATTTTTATGAATTGTTATACTTACACATGGTTACATAAATTCTATCTGATTAATGGATGTAATGCTTGAAAGATGGATATTACAATGAATTCTTAAGTTTCAATCATGTTAAAACTCTCTCAATTTCCCAGTGACCAAAAACAGCTTTCAATAAAAAAAATAATGAGAAAATGGGTTGAAAAAGAACATACATTAAGTTGATCCATTATTGTATCTTGCCGATTTGTGGTGCAAGAATCAAAGAACTTATCTCCCATTTTTTTACCTAAAAGAGCAACTATGTTGTGTTGTTAGCAACAAATAATGCTTAAATGACAACCCCTTCACCTATTCTAAAAAAAATAGAGACTTTGTTAGGTTCAACATTCATGGTACAAAACACTAACAAAATGCAAAAAACAACAAAAAAGGTAATAATCTTTCTCAAAGGTAACATAGAAGGAGAAATAGAGAAGTGAAGAAAAAATGAGTTAAAATCATGGCATAAAACACATAAAACACAGTAAAGGGAATAAACTATCTCAAAGGTAAAAGAGAAGGATAAAGAGAGAAGTGGAGGAAAAATATATATGAGAAAATGGGTTAAAAAAACATACATTAAGTTGATCAATTATTGTATCTTCTCGATTTGTGGGTGCAAGAATCAAAGAAGTTGTCTCCCATTTTACCTAACAGAGCAAATATATTGTGTTGTTGTTAGCCACAAATAATAGTTAAATGATAACCCTTCACCTATTCAAAATAAAACAAAGACTTTGCTAGTTTCAACATTCATAAGATATACTATTAGCAAAAGGCAAAAAAAAAACACAACAAAAGTAATAATCCTTCTCAAAGGTAACAGAGAAGGAGAAAGAGAAAAGTGATGAAAAATGAGTTAAAATCATAACATAAAACACAGCAAAGGGAATAAAGTATACAAAGGTAAAAGAGAAGGAGAAATAGAGAAGAAAGAAGAGAGGAGTGAAGAAAAAAATGAGTTGAGAGAGAGAACTATTGAAAGAGAAAATGTGAAGTTGAAATGTGAATTTGAAATTTGAAACGCAGAGATGAGATGAGGTGACATTTCAATAGTTGATTAATAATAAATGATTATGCACAATATTATTTTATTTTATTTTATTCAATAATATACTATACACATTTCATTTTTAAATTTGTTGAAACAAATAAGATATACTATTACAAATTTGCCCTTAAAAATAGTATCAAAATTATGAGAGTCTATTTTGGTAATAATGCTAGCCTATTGTATTCTTATATAGATAATAGACTAAACCATAACTGATTTTCACCATTGGAAAATATGCTCTCTTTTTTTCTTTTAAATCAATTCAACTGTCCAAGTGCCCAACAAACATGTATCAAATATAGAATAAGGTGATGCTTCCTGTATCTTACTCCATTTTGTTTCCTTATTTATCTTTATCTCATATTGCCAATCTTAAAGTTTTACCTAATGATACAATTCTTATTAACGACATTTGTTAGAAAGGGGCAACTACACCCGCCAAAGTAATTAGTTCATTGTCTAAAATATATTAGTTTCTTACCCAAAAGGTGAAGGAAACCCTTATAGTACCCAAAAAAATTCTTAATCACCAACTAGCCTTATTAAAAATTAATAAACTTTAAATAAAAGCTAAATCCCAACAATATCTTGGTTTAATGATGTAAGGTTTGATTAGATTCTAATATAATCAAAGGGTAAATAGTTTTTTGATACTACCAAATATATTTCCTCACATTCATGGTAAGAAACTCGAAATTCTTGAGAACCACACTTAAAAGAAATAAGAAAGAAAAATATAATATTTGAAAATACAAAGACCAATCTTATAAGAAAAAGAATGGAACTCTATTATTATATTCTAATATTTTTGTTATTTCATGTCATCCAACATTTTCCAATAATTTTCTCTTCATCATGGTAAAAGATGATTTTATATGTCCCGCATGTGTTTTTTAGTCTTTCCATCGTTTCTCTCTCCTCAACCAAATAAAATAAAAATAGCTTGAACTTCTTTATTCTTTCTTCTCTTGCTCTACACAAGCAAATGAAAGTAGAAACACAGAAGTTTCTTAAGAATTAGTTTGAGACTTGAATTTTAAAAGGAAAAGAAGAGAAAGGAAAAACTTTAGTAATCTAAAAATATATTTCATCTTAGACTTCCATTTATCTTCATTTCTAAATAAAATCACTTCAAATTTAGAAAAAGAAAAAAGTTGATAGTGTGTATCCTAGCTAGTAGCTTCTCGTCCCTGTACCTTTACCAATACTTGTAAATAGTAATCATACATCACCGCTTTATTCTGGACATAACTTCTATCACATTTTCGATTCCATAACCGCTTTATTTCTCGGTTGAATATGGCGCCGCCACCAGCGGCAGTTGACGGCGGCGAAGCACCGCAAGGTAGACAACAACAACAGCAGCAGCAAGGAGGTTTTGGCATCACCGGAATCATTCGTATAGCGGTTTTCTTGTATTTCGCTTCCAAATTCTTCTCTCCCAAGAAACCTACCGAATCTTCTGCTCTCATCTCCAACCTCTTCCAGAAAGGCCAGCCTATGGTGCACTCTCTTTTTCCCGTTTCAGTCTCACTCTAACTGTTAACTCAATTTCCATGATATCGATTCCATTTGATAAATTTGTAGTTACTCTTTTAGTAACGTTGTATGTTTACTTTCCTAGTTATTAGTTTTCTCTCTAAATTCTGTTGTCTGGTGAATTTGATTGTGTTTGAAACTTTATAGTAAGTTATTGGACATTGATGATGCTTTTAGTTTACGTTTTTATGATTGAAAGTTTTATGGTGGAGAAGTGTGCATGTTCAGGATCGTAGTTTTGTTTATGATCAAAAGGCTCAAAAAAAGTATATATAATTTCTATGGAGAAATGTTAGTTATGTATAGGAAAATCATAAGGACTTGCATTGAGATTTGGCTTAATCACATTCTGTGGTAACTCTCGTTTCAGAAGTTTTACTTATCTCGCAATAGATTCGGTTATCATTATACTGACCTCCCAAGAAGGGGTGTGACTAAAACTACACCAACCTCCCTTAGGAGAGGTGGGTGTAGCTTTTGGAAGAAGCTAAACCTTCAGGAGTTCCGTGTAATTTGTCCTCTTGTCCCCTTTACGTAAAAGAGGACAACCACATAATTTTTGTGAGGTTAAAGAATGCCAGTTTGAGCGTCAAAAGCTGGATTTAAATAACTGAAGGTTAACTTACCATGAAAGAGAAGGGAAAAAATAGTGTTTGTGCACAAGGAGACAGTTTTTCAGTATTATCTTACTGCCCTTGTTGTGTTGTTTGTGCAAAGGTTTTCCTACTTTCTTGTTTTTGTGATCAATGAAGTTCATTTTTTATGGGGTTCTTATTCAGGACATGTGGCTGTATCTTTCCGAGCATGAGAAGTTCAATGACTTTGGTAATGAAGCTGCTCTTGTATGGCATGAAACAAATATTCCATATTCCGTTTGGGGACCTGAGAGTACCAGGTTACTTACTTTGAAGCATCATCCATCTGAGGTATGACTGACTGAAAATGCTCCTGCTAATGCTAGCTACTCCTTATGCAAATTGTATCTACATTGGCCTTTGTAAACGTCATGTGTCGTTTTTTATTGAATAAATTCTGAAGCATTTACTGATTTTCCCTTAATATATTGGACTTTATACTTATTGTTTTTTCAGGCTTTGAAGCACAATGGGAGTCTATATGCTCATGTTTTCTTTGCACATTCTGGATATTCACCTGACCCAAGTGACCCAGAATACCAGCCTCAGGCAGCATTCGGAAGGACACATCGTATGTTTTTTCCCTTCTTGTTAATGCTCCACTTACTTCTAATATCTTTAACTTTAAGAAACTAGTTTACAAGGTGTCTCTTTTTTTTATTGATTTCAGCTGTTGTGGTATACTTGCCCAAGAAAAGAGCTGATAAAAAGAAGAGTCTGTTGGGGAGTTCACCAGATTCTGGTGAGGATCAAGCGGCATCCAAGGTTTGTTATTTGCTCATATTATAATTAGCTTTATGCCAACTTGTTATGAACTTTGATGGTAATCTGGCTCTTGAATTCAAGAACTTCATTCTTTTGATTTTTGAGTTTCAACCCTGCAGAACTATCATATTATATTTTTTGTAGTGTCTAGATATTTTGTATAAATTTCATATATTTCCAGCACACTAGGAAGATATTTGACAGCAATGTCTTCAACCTCCCTCACAAATTTGAAGTGTTATTAGTAGTGTACCGGTCAGGGTACTGGTATGGTGATACATTGGTTTCACCGGTGATTCACTAATTAAACCACATATCGGTGAAGTTAGATATACATATATATTATATTAATATTAATGTTCAAAAATTAATAAAGAATGTAATAGATAATTTTATTTACACCATTTTTAAAATAAAATGTGTGACTTGGTGGTAGAGCATGTTTTAGAAGTAAAACAAAGGTAGTGATTATGTGTTTGATCATCCATAATAACATTTTGGTAAAAATTAATTAACTTTCATAAAAAATTATAATTTTAAATGAAAATTGGTCGGTCTGGCTGGTATGGTTTAAATAAAAATTGGCCGATATGACCGGTTTTGATAAGCTTCGAGCGTATGATTACATGACTGGTAAAATTGATTACCGTACTAGTATAGGGACTGGTTCACCGGTCAACTGGTTGAACTGGCCAGTACAATACGGTTTTCATAACATTGCAAATATGCCTCTACAAATGTAAAGATATAGTTCCACATTGGATGGGAATATGGTCAAAAGTCTTATAAGGCTTGGGCACCCATTACTCTATGAGATAGCTTTTGAGGTTGAGTTAGGTATTGATTTTCTTTATTCCCTTTTAGTGTTCCTTTGTGAGTTGAGTTTTTGAGGGTATGGAAGGAAAACATAAAGCTTCAGCGATATGATAGGGTTAGGCCAGAGCCAAAGCCTAATATTGAAAATGTATATAGAAGGGGAAATAGGAAAGTTGTTAAAAGATTCCAAAAATACCCCTAGTAGTTAGTTGTTAGTTAGGCTATAAATAAAGAGCTAGTTTTAGAGAAGTTTAGCTTTGGAAGTATTGAGTAGGAGGGGATTTGATTCAGGGAATCAATCTTGTAGTGTGTAATTGATTCAGGGAATCAATTAGGGTTCTTCATTGTTTTCTTTTAATCTTGCAATCAATAAAGAGGTATTAGTATCCAGAATTCAATTGATTCCGGATCGATTTTATTCAGATCTTCTTCTTCTTTTGTGCATTCTTTTACCGGTGTTATCACTGGTATCAAAGCACCGATTCTGGTGCCCTGAGAACCGCTGCTGTTTCGCCGACAATTCATGAAGACTCGAAGTATGTCGCGTTCCGGAGAGGATTGGGAACAAGAAAGGGAAGAGATGAGAATGAGATGAGAATGAGATTAGAATTGGCAGAATCGTTGGTGAAGAAACACGAAGAACAAATGGCAGAAATGACCGCGAAAATGGACCGGTATGTTTTCAGTGCAAATGCAGAACACGGCGGCGACGCCGCGAGCTCTGTTAATGGTGGAATCCGTCGCGACAGCGACGAGGGGAGAAACCGCGAACTGAAAATGCCAGACGCGCGAAACCGAGGGGAATCCCGTGGCATGGAAGTTCGTCGCGGAAGGGCGTTCGTAGGGAGAGAAGATTTCAGACGAGATCTTTACGGCGGAACTGCAAGGGACGACTCCCGTGGTGAGGGAGTTCGCCGGAGAAGAGAAGCTCCTCGGGAAGACAAGCTCGGGGAAGACGATACCGGCAGACATGAATTCCGACGTCGAGAACGTGCCGGAATTGACAATCGATCCGGGGAACAGATCGGAACTGAGTTTCAGGGGGGTGCGCACGGTGGTTTCGAGTTCCGGCAGGAGGTACACGAAGAGGATGAACAACGAGTGGGTCACCGAGGCAAAAATGACTTCCGGGAAGGTATTCACGGTGGGGGAGAGTTTAGGCGGGAAACATGGAGGAAATTAGAAATTCCAATCTTCTCCGGTGACGACGCGTATGGATGGACTCACCGACTAGAGAGGTATTTCCAGTTGAAGGAACTTACCGAGGGGGAGAAAATGCAGGCCACGGTTATGGCACTTGAAGGGAAGGCATTGAGTTGGTACCATTGGTGGGAAAAGTGCAACCCGAGGCCGAATTGGGAAGGATTCAAGATCGCAGTGGTTCGAAGATTCCAGCCGTCGATGATTCAGAATCCGTTTGAGCAGTTACTCGCCCTCAAACAAACCGGTTCTGTGGAAGAATTTGTAGAGGAATTTGAGAAGTATGTTGGAGCCTTGAGAACCATTGATCCTGAATTTACAAGGGGCATATTTCTGAATGGGTTGAAGGAAGAGCTTCGAGCTGAGGTAAGATTGTATGAATTACATTCTTTATCTGATATTATACAGAAAGTGTTATTGATTGAACAAAAGAATGTAATCTTGAGTAAGAAGGGCTCGTTTGTGTATACAAGCCGAAATGGGGAAGGTCAACGTAGCATCCCCTACACTAAAACAGTAACGGTTGNGTGGGGGCAGCAACACCGTGGGGTCTTTAGGGCCAAATCACATAACGGAGAGTGTAAGGCCAAAAGGAGGGGAGTTCAAGCAACTAACAAGCGCGGAATTACGGGAGAAGCGAGACAAAGGTTTATGTTTCCGGTGTGATGAACCTTACACTAAGGATCATCGTTGCAAAAACCGACAATTTCGAATGATCATTTTGGAGAATGAGGAGGAAGAAGGTGTTAATGAGATAGATATGGGGGAGGAATTGAAAAGGGTCAAGTCGTCACAACTATCCATGCATTCCCTAACCGAACTCACATCTGACAAGTCGTGGAAGGTAGAAGGGGTTCTAAAGGGGAGTCCGGTAGTGATAATGATAGATTGTGGTGCTACTCGCAATTTCATCTCACCCAAATTGGTGGACATGTTACGGTTGAAGGTGGCAGAGACCCAAGCTTATATGGTGGAGGTGGGAGATGGACACATGATCCAGTGTAAAGGAAAATGTGCACAACTTCAACTGTATATGCAACAGCTAGAAGTGATTTAAGACTTCTACCTATTCGGGTTGAAGGGAGTGGACTTAGTTTTGGGATTGGAAGGGTTAGCCAGTCTGGGAGAAGTAAAGGTTGACTTTGGAAGGATGGAATTAACTCTCAAGAAAGGGGGCTCTGTAATCACCATCATCGGGGATCCTACTTTGACTCGGACCGAACTTGCTTATGGTACCTTCATGCAAGTGTTGCTAAAAGAGGGGGAACCGTCAGCTGCTATACGGAACAAGTTCCTTGAGTTTCCACTTGAGGACAAGTTAATTCTTCTAGGGGAGGGTATTGATAGGGTTAGGCCAGAGCCAAAGCCTAATATTGAAAATGTATATAGAAGGGGAAATAGGAAAGTTGTTAAAAGATTCCAAAAATACCCCTAGTAGTTAGTTGTTAGTTAGGCTATAAATAAAGAGCTAGTTTTAGAGAAGTTTAGCTTTGGAAGTATTGAGTAGGAGGGGATTTGATTCAGGGAATCAATCTTGTAGTGTGTAATTGATTCAGGGAATCAATTAGGGTTCTTCATTGTTTTCTTTTAATCTTGCAATCAATAAAGAGGTATTAGTATCCGGAATTCAATTGATTCCGGATCGATTTTGTTCAGATCTTCTTCTTCTTTTGTGCATTCTTTTACCGGTGTTATCATATGGCCTACACAATTCTAATATGGTATCAAGTCGGGGCCCAAATTCTCCATTTTTCCACCATGAGCTAGAAGGATCCCTTGTTCGACAGGTTTCCGTGGAGGGGTTTTTGGAAGTATAACATTGCCTGCCTCATTCTCTTAGGCGTAGTTTTCATACTTGTTGGGCTACTCTTTCTCATTGTAAATTGGTTTTGAAATGAAACCTTAACAATTCTAATGTAGTATCAAAGCCAGACTCGACTGCGATGTTAGGCCACCCACATATGTCTAGTCTTGGGTGCAACCATGCAAGGGGTGTGTGTTATGATAGTCCCTCGTCAGATGAAATAAAATAATTGACACTTGCCAAGAATAGGAAAAACCTGGACACTTGCCATAAAGACCAATGGCTGGGATAGGCCGTCCCATCAACGACACATGTGGTAGATAATGTGTGTAAAGGTTCCTACTAACTGCAGTCATATTTGAAGGGTTAAAGTGGTGAAGACAGATAAGTATGGGTCTATGAGGCCTTTCCTGGCTGTAGATTATACAATTTTCAATTGAAGCATGAAGAAAGCTGTTTGTTTACTGTCTGATAACAAGTGAAGCTCTATTTATAGAGAACATAAAAACTCTATGACTCATGATACAGCACCATCAGAAGACATATTACTAGTGGTGAAACTTGTGGAAAATTATTGTAATACGGGGGGAGCAAGTATTGACTGTCAAATGTCATTTATATCCATGCAGCATAACTGTGTAAGTGATAAAGGCAATTCAACATGTGAGTGTATCAGCATTCATTTCTTCATTTAGCCTTCAAAAGGAGCATATATTTTCATTTTGGCAGTATAATGTATTAGAATATAGCACAAAGTGTAATAAGTTAGTTAGTTTGTGTAAGAGTTAGTTAGAGGTTAGATAAGCTTGCCGTGCAAGCTATCTTATGTATGCCTCTATAAATATCTTTACCCCTATCTTTTGTAACTGATTTTCATTAATAAAATTCTAGAGAATTGATTCTCTTCCTCTCTTTTCTTCTCTCTTACACAATGTCATTAAATTCAAAGTTCAAACCAGTGTTTACAAGTTTTGACAATAAGTTACTGTCTGAAGTCCTAACCATAGCTACATGTTTCTCTCGTTTAGCCTACGTACCAAGTACCAGACACGGCATACCGCGTACATGTACCAGATTCCTCATAAAAGAAATCTGGTAATCATAATTTAAAAATTGACGAACCACATAGAACCGGGTACCACACACCGGAACTGGTACCAAGAACCATGTAACTATGGTCCTAACATGATTATATAATCCTGTACGGCCCAGAAGAGTTGCCCCTGCATCCAATCCTTATGATTTCACTCAGTATGTCAGACTATGTCTACATGGAACTCATACCAATCTATTTATTTTTTCTACTTACCAAGTTACCTTATTAAGTGATTACTGTTCAATGCTTGATAGTGCGGTCAGTTACTTATTTTTTATGTTGATCTCGGTATGTCTCTTTTGGTTGTGCTAGGTGGTTGATGATACTGAAGATGATTCCGTGGATGATGGTCCTGTGGAGTGGGTTTCCTATTGGAAACCAAATATAACAATAAACTTGGTTGCCGACTTCACTCAGTATGTTTCTTACAGCTCATCAAATTTATTGGTGCATTTTTTATCTACCATTATGGTTTTTTACCAGTTGTAGTTTGCATTTAAAATTAACAACTGCTGATTCCTATTATATGAAAAGTTAGACACAGGTGATGAAAGAGACTCTCAGATAACTTGGTCTCCTTTTAATAGGAATGTTTTAAATTGTTGCTTAGATGAAACTGTTCAGCAGAACCTTTAAAAGCATAGTTCTAGACTTCTCTGTAGCTGAGCAAGTTAGCTGATGGATACTTTTTTAATGCTGCTTATTTTATTTTTTTTAACTTTTCCTGCTTGCAGGTACCCAAAAATAGGCATACCCACCAAACATTGCTTTTAATATGAATATTTCAAATTGTTGCTTTGATGAAACTATTTAGCGCCTTTAAAAGCGTATTTCTACACTTGTATGTAGCTGACCAAGTTAACTGATGGATATTTTGTTCATACTGCTTATTTTTATGTTATACTTTTCTTGCTTGCAGGTACCCAAAAACAGGCATACCACCAAACATAGCTCCATGTATCCTTGTCATTTACGTCTTTTGCTATCTGACATTTCATTTCCATTACTGTACTAATTTTAATTTATTGGCATTGGTTTCTGGATCCCATGTCTAGCATTACAGTATTTTGCTCATATTATGAAAGATTATTGCAGAGGTTTGAGACACAATGCAACGGTAAGGTTGTTGTTTAATGACCAAGAGCTCACAGGTTCAAATCCTAGAAATAGATTATCTGCTTGTGGGGGTAAGGCTACATACATCTACCCTCCAGACTCCACTAGGTGGTAGCCTTGTGTCCTGGGCTGCCCTTTTTATGAAAGATTAATGCAGAGCATCTAGATGGCAATGCCCTATACAATTAAATACTACCAGTCACTTTTATCATTTTGTTTGTTTGTTAATGTTGACACTTATGTATTCATGCTCTCCTTTCTTGTTTTCTTCTTTCCATTGATTTTTTGTTTCATCGGCTATGGAGTGCCCTATCCTATGTATCTGAGTTTCCTTAACTTTGGATGCCCAGATATGAACATTGATCCTATCACTGGGAACTACTATCCAACTGTCTTTTTCAATGAGTTCTGGTTACTCCGGGATAAGTTGATACCTTTGAATCAGACAGTAACTGAGTTATCACTTAATCTGGAGGTTGGTCCCATTAGTATGACAAAGTGGCAATTATTCCTACAGATTGACCAGTCCTTCCAGATTCACCGTAGCTATGGAAGCATGCTTGAAGGCGAAGCTGATGAGCTGAAGGTCGGTTATTTTAAAAAAATCACAATTATGCGTATTAATCCATGATGTGCAGTATGTGTTCATATAGATTGAACTTTTTAATCTAATGCACATGTTGAATATTGAAATGACCCCAGACATTTGGGACGTTGGTTTGTTTGAAGCCTCTGCTTTTCATTTTTTTCCATGGATTCTTCTCTAAGAATTTGGCTTCACATTTTTGCCAGTTGTTATATCACGTTCTTTAGTTCTAAAATTGTTATCTTTTTTGTTGTAATGAGTAATTGTATTTTACTCAATACTGCTGATTATATCAAGATAACTTTTGAATGAAATCTCGATGAAAAATTATTTTATTGGTGTTGGAGGACACTCTAAATGATTATTTTGTATTCATTTGAAAAAAATTGATAAATGGTAATCTCAGTAGTAGTTATAGGGTATGCGATGATGAATATTGGAAGAACATCTTCGTGACCTCTTGCTATTCACTTTGGATATGGCGAAACAAATATATGTAAACCATAAAGCACTGTGTATTTATGTAAATAAAAATGGTTTGTCTTTATCATATGAGTTTAAAATCTGTACACTGACAGTGTAATGTTTTTTTACGCTATCAGCACATCATTCACCATTGATTTGTATTACTTTTGTTTGAGAGTCAATGGTGGTTAACAAATCAATGGTGAATGATTTGCTGATAGTGTAAAAAACACTTACACTATCAGTGTATACATATTAAAGCCTTATCATATTGTGTCTTTAAAACCATAAATAATATATCCAAAATATTAAAAGAAAAGCTCTTTTGAAAAGGTATGGTTTATTAGAAACTACTCTGTTTGTTGTGCAACAGTATCCTACTAAATGAATTGATAAGTGCTTGTTTATCTAATTGCCCAACTAATTGATTTTGGTGATTATATCAGAGGGTATTCTTGGAAGGAAATCCTTACCTCCTGGCAGTTACTATGGCTGTTTCTCTTCTACATTCAGTTTTTGACTTCTTAGCTTTCAAGAATGGTAAGTTGTTTTGTATCACAATCTTTAGGGAAGTACCCCAACTAGGAAATCCTGATGGATTTGGTTAGGTATAAGCTTATTTTCGAATTATTTTCTTTCTTCACAGACATCCAATTTTGGAACAAAAATAAATCTATGGAAGGACTCTCTGCAAAGACTGTTCTTGTGAGCTTTATTTGTCAGCTTATTATCTTCCTTTATCTGCTTGACAACGACACCTCCTGGATGATTCTTGCAAGCTCTGGAATCGGTTGCATTATTGAGTTCTGGAAAATTGGAAAAGCCATGCGCATAGAGGTATTGTTTGTGAACTTTTAGTCTTTCTTTTAGCATACATGTGCATTTTGATTTTGATATAAAAATAGCATGGTTCCTGAGGCATGATTACTGTTACTGACATAATGATATTGTGGGTTTCCATCTCTCTATCTTCATGTATACCAGAATCATGTGTATAAATGGAACATCTTGCTGACTACACCTACTGTGTATGTATGCGTGTATGTATAATATTTGCTGGATCCTTCCCTTTTTACTTTCGGTTTTATCACTTTTTTTGGCTGAGTGAGGGAGGATGCCTTTTGAACTTGCTTTCTAGTTTTATCAAATGCTAGAAATTTTGTTATTCTTAAATTTATTTTGCTGATGTGGGCAATCTGCAATTTATTTTTTTCTTTTTCTTTCCCAGATTGATAGGACAGGTAGGATACCTATGTTGAGGCTCCGAGATCGAGAATCATATGTACGGAATAAGACAAAGGAATATGATGATATTGCAATGAAGTATTTATGCTATGTCCTATTTCTCCTTGTTGTTGGCTTATGTATTTACTCACTGATGTATGAGCGTCACAAGAGTTGGTATTCTTGGATTCTATCTTCACTCACAAGTTGTGTATACATGTTTGGTAAGCACTCTTCTTTTTCGGTTAAGCTGTCGTTGTGTTTTGGGATTATATTACATTTATGATTGTGACTATTAAAACTGGTTAAGTTAAATATTGGCACTTTTAAGTTCCTAATTACCGTAGTTCATGAATACCGAGTAGACTGGTTACGTTAAACTGAATGTATATTTTTGGGCATCTGTGGTCTGAAATGGATCAAATATGAAATTCACCTATATCGAAACCACATTTTTGCTACTTTCCTCTCTTCGTTTTGTTAAAAAAACCAACATTGTAGTTCTTACATTTTATTCTGTTCCATCCTCTTTTTGTAATTAAGAAGAAAAATAAAGTTTTGTTTCTAAATGACATATTTAAGCATTTTAACATTAAGTTTATAGTTTTGTGAACTTCGTAATGTTTGACAACTTTTCAGGTTTTATTATGATGTGCCCTCAATTGTTCATCAACTACAAGCTTAAATCTGTTGCTCATCTACCTTGGAGGCAAATGACTTACAAGTTTCTCAACACCATCATTGATGATCTTTTTGCTTTTGTCATTAAAATGCCAACCCTACACAGGCTTTCTGTCTTCCGTGATGGTAAGATTGTGGATAGAACCCAGGATCAAGTACTTCCTTAGGAAGTTAGGTGAAACTAGGCTACATGACCATTGGCATTTGAAATCAGATTTATTACTGCAAACATAAGCTATGATACCAACAAGTATCTAAATCATTTCCGAGATAAGGTGGTAGGCGATGTGGGACTTACTTCCTAACTTACCCCCTCCACAGAAGCTTGTCGAATTAGACGAAGGGTTATTTTTGACCCATGATTAAAGGGTATCGTTTTGTCCATAACTACCAGAGAGAAGTTGAACTTTAGCTTTGATACCATGTCAAGATTTCATCTCAAAATTATTTGGCGAAGAGTTAGTTCAATAGGTATTTAAACCATGCCTAGGATAATGAGATAGGCTACATGAGACTTACTTCTCAACATGTCATCTCACAGAAGCCTGTCGGACCAGGCGAAAGTTACTTTTGACACATGACTAAAGGACATCTTTTGGTACTGACTATATTCTCTTATTGCCAAAATGCCTTTTTCCGCCTCTCCCTGTCTATAGTGGCTATGTGTGCATGACCTTGCATCAATTGGACATCAAGAATGGAGAAAGTGCAACCACCTGGAATTTGCATAGGGGAGTCTCTTGGACTTGTATGCAGGTTACATAAGTCTTTATATGGCCTTAGCAGTCTCCTAGAGCATTGTTTAGCAAGTTGAGCTCTGTTCTCCAAAAGTTTGGTATGATCTGTAGTGAGAAAGTGCAACCAAACTGGTAGAATAGATGTGCCATTTAAAATCATTGCACTATTTCCTAACCTTGCTTTAATTTTTCTCAGAAGACATTATGTATATCTTGGATGTCCTTTATCATTGTCTTGTCCTTTATCATTGTCTTAATTTATTTTGCCTTTTCCTACCTTGCAGATCTTATCTTCCTCATATATATATACCAGAGGTGGATTTATCCAGTGGACAAAAAACGTGTGAATGAATTTGGTTTTGGAGGTGAGGATGATCAGGCTGTGCAGTCTGCAGATGTGGATGCTGCAAAGGAGGAAGAGAAGAAAACTAATTGATTTAGTTTTTATCAACCACCTTAGAGAAAACTACAGTAAATACTAAATACTTTGTATTTCTTCCTTTTTTTTGCTACACTTTTGTTCTTAGATTGTTGCTAAAAAACTTTAGTTTGGCCTTGCCACTTAGAAAATTTTACTAGAACAGAAAGATGAGGGATGTGATCAGTGATATCGTCATGGCAGATTGTTATATAGTTTTTTTAGTTTACGTGTTGTGTGTATTGGAACTCGCAAGTTAAGGATCTCTGTAGTCTATTTCTGTCAAATATATGTCTTCTAATTCTGCAGCTAGTGTATTTTTAACTGGCATATATTGAATGTAATATCTATATATTATTACGGTAATGATTTATACATTATTCACCGTTCATTTATATTACTTATACCTATGAGTCAACGATGATGAAATATGAATGATGGATGACGTAATAACAATATAAAAAACTTACATTGTCATTATATACATTTTTGTATATCTTCATTCACATACTTAATTTATTTATATTTTGTGGCAGTAACTTATTTCTGTGGTTCAGTGTATGGTGTCTGAGAAATTACCTTAGACAATTGCTCAATTTCTTGCTTTGGCGTCTAATTTTACAGCAGGATCTTTGTTATCTTCTGCTGTAGTTACGGACCTGGCAGTGCCACATGTTTTGGACTTTCATATCAAATAAGTTTGCGTAACTAGAACTGCTTAGATGGGTCTATGTTGCTCTCTCCCAATATGCACCAGTTTTAATAAAATTTGCTACACACTATGGCTCAATCTAATGGGATAAATATGTTGTCTCTTATGTTTAGTCATTCTATGTGCTAGTGATTGACAGAAAATAATAAATTTAATTAGAATTCATAAATTATATTTTTTTGGATATGAAATACCAGCTAGGTCCAAGGTCTTATTCAATGTTTAGGCAACTGCAAGATATCTTAATTGCTCCTTTGATCTTAGAGGCACTGACTCTGAATTTTTCCCCATTGGTTCTGGAAGGAGCATATGCTATGACATTCCATTTGCCACACCCAAAATGGAGCTGTCACTTTCCCAATAGCTTTACCATTTTGATTTGAAGCTTCTCAGTGAAATGAAGAGTGAAGAACTTGACATGACTGAATGACTGAATCAATTGGGATGGTATTAAAAATAGGAGATGGTCTATGATTGATCTCCATTATTCATTATATGCATAATGTCATAAACTATTGAATGATGATGCTTTGTAACAAGCATATCACCTCACCTATGAATAATAAATTCAGCTTTTTGTTAAGTGTTCTTTGGAATAACAAATAGCATTTGATCTCTTAGGAAATAACTACAATGGTTACAGCTTAGGAGTTTGCTCAACTATTTGTTGTAAATAATAGTGCATTTATTGAATCCACCCATTCATCAAATTGTAGATTAGAAGTTCATATTTCATAACCTTATATCCCCCATTTTAGGCGGAACAGATGTACTAATTCACAGAGTTCCTTTTCTCTGTCATTTTTGAAGTCTATGAACTTTCTGTCCATCCAGTTATCTGTGTTGGAGGATTTTATTGGTTGACTTCCTCTTATATGGTACATTGTTGAGTTCTTTAAAATATTGCAATGCCTAATATTGTTGAGGACTATGTTCAGTAATGATGACAACCTGATATCAAATATGTAATTAAATGAGTGGAATGTAAGAAATTCTTTTTCCTGGTTTCTGATATTGGATTTTGCATGTAATGCAAGATATCAGAGTCTGAGTTCAGCAATAAAAAGACTGACAAAGTTTTTGCTCAAGGGTGTCATACCAAATAGCCATGTGGGATGCCAGTAAAATGTGAAAGGCAGCAACAAATATGCCACTGAATTGAGCAGTTCATCAAATGTTGGCTCACCTTTGTAACTGCCAAATATGGAGATACCAGTTCTTATCAAGTTTCATGTATGTCCCACAGTTTCTATTCTGAGATGTTATAATAACCAAGCCTCTATCCTGCTGGGTGGGGTTAACTATATAGAATGAACGATGTGATATTGTTATATCATAAATCATGTTCATTGACATGTCGGATGTTATTGTTACCTTGAATACTTTTGTAAGTTCATATTGATGTGAGCAACTCATTGTTATGTTAAGATCCCATAGCCTCTCCAAACGTGTTCTCTATTATGTAATTCCATTGTTATAACAACAATATATTTGATGTCTATAAGGAAATATACCTTTCTACTTAACTTTTCTGTATTTATGGGTTGAACTTGCTCTAAGTGGTTTTATTGACACATTGACTTTTGAGAGAGCCTTATTGGTTTCATTCGATCCACCCAACTCTATTTGCGCATGGTTCTGATGAATATTATTCATTATTTTTATTTTTAAACTAGTTCACCAACACTCACTATTCTTTCTTAAGAATTGTTTCCAATGAACAAGCAAGTTGTGCTTGATCTGTAGAGAAACATGTGGAAGCTACTGATTAATTTCTGTAGAGAAGCTTCAAAAGTGTAGCTTCTACACAGTAAATGCATCATTAGAGATAGTTATTCCTGTCAAAAAAATTGAGAAACTAGCCATTTATTCCCCCTCATATTTGATGGAGTAGATAATTCTTTTTGAATGGTCACTCTTATATCCCATAATTCTTAATCACTATCATTAGAATATCACTCTTATTCATTGACCAAATAGCACCCAAGAGAAGTAAAAAGATGATTTACTTATGATGTGTAGAACGCAAATCCAATTACTCTCACCCTCTACTAAAAATAAGCAAAATGAAGCTGCAAATTCATACTCTGTTGATGGTCTATTCACAAATGTAAAATTTGGTAAGGCTACTGATAATGTCGAAATTTACCAAAAATATTCCAAGTACAAAATTTTATCACCCAATAATTACATAAAGGTGATCCTATGATTACATATCACCTTAGAAATTGAGGGTGCTTCTCATTGTTCGCCTTCCGGTCCCTCCATTGTTCTTTCTTATCATGGCAGCAAATTCGTCATAATTTATTTGTCCATCCTGCACCACAGATCTTATATTATTCCCAGAAAAAAAAGTTGGCAGTTAAGGGGTTATAGTTGTACATGAAAGACATAATTATGCTACATAATCAAGAAATGTGAGTTGCAAGAACTTATTATGTTCAACACCTAGGAAACACAGACACAATGCAAGACACAATCACATGACACAGATAGCATGAGTTGTAATCATAATAAAACACCAACATTTAGTTAATTATTGTTGGGCAGTTCTATATATAATGGTTTGATAGTTTAAAAAGTAAAAGTAAAATGTTGTAGAATGCACTTAAGAGTGTCCTAAAGAGTCTGTGAGATGTTTGATGCACGTGCATATTGAACATAGACAAGAAGACAGAATATACTTACGCATAATAGCAAGACAGAATAGGAGAAGCAAACTCATAATAGCAAGACAGAATATACTTACGCCGTCGTGGAATATTTCCTTGACCATTTCATCAATATGGATATCATTCATGCCAAAATCCTTACAAGCTTGTTGAATCTTATCAATGGTTATGTAACCACTGCCATCTTTGTCAAAATAGGAGAACACTAACATCAGGTTTTCCTCTCTCTCAAGCTTATTTAAGTGAAGCGTAGCAGCGATGAATTCGCCATAGTCAATCGTCCCACTATTATCAATATCTGCCTGTCACATGCAACATTAATTATCAGATCTTGTTCAACTGCCATGTTTATAAATATAAAAAATGGATTAAACTCAAAGCATTAGTGTTTAATCTTACTGCGTCCATAAGATCCTTGATTTCGGACTCCAGAAGTTCAGCTCCTACGCGCTTTAGGCCATCTTTTAGCTCATCAAATGTTATAGTTCCACTTTTGTCGGTATCAATCATCTTAAATAATTCCTTAAGACCAGCAATCTCTTCCTCAGAAAGCCTCTCAGCAATAACCTATAATTGAGTAAACAAAACTGTAAGTGTCATATTATTAGGATTTGACATGCAGAAGACTATGAAATCGACCACTTTCAACTTTTCGAACAAGATAGGTGTTCTGATAGAGTTCCAAAAACAAGAAATAATAGATTTCAGCTGAAAAATTATAATACATGGAAACTACAGATACACACAATTGTTCATGAAGTTTAGGCCAAGGCTGTGAAGAAATTGACCTCAATTTTGCTAACTTATTTCAATTTTGTGGAAAGCTTATCTTAGTAAATTAGCAACAAGAAAATTCTAATACACAATTGCATATAATCCCTTTTTCATTCTTAGGTCAGTTAGGTGATGGCACAATTGCATGTTCAACAATCATAGGACACAAAATTCTTTATTCTTGCTCAGCATATAGGCACACAGAAACCATTTAACCTTGGAAGAAAGGTCTAAGGAAGCCTTACACGCAAAGCAACCTTTTTAAGCTTATTCATTGCAGAGAACTGCTTCAAGCGTGTTAAAACTGCAGAATCGAGAGGCTTATCTGGTGCGATGTTGTCATCGACTATCCATGGGTGGCCTGACACAGAAAAACACTTTAGTTCTACATCCTTCAACTTCATGCCAGAAATTGTTTTACCATATATTCATACAAGTTGTGATATTTAATAGACTTACAAAGTACTTCATGAGCTGTAAGCCTTGTTTTCGGATTTCGGTCAAGCATTTTTCGAATTAAATCCTTGGCGCTGTCTGAAATGCTAGGCCATGGTTCTTTCTGGAACTTCAGTTCTCCTCCTGAAATTTCAGTTCCTGTAGGTGACAGAATTTTCAGAACAGTATTAATAATGAGTAGGATGAACACGAAGAAAACGGTAATACGCCTACATTCGCAATTGATGATTCAACATATGAATGACAAATACTTACTAGTCTGAAATGGTAGATCCCCGCATAATAGAATGTACAAAATAACCCCAGCACTCCACACATCCATTTCAGGTCCATAATTCTTTTGCAAGACCTCTGGTGCAATATAGTATAAGCTTCCAGCGGCATCGTTACGGGTTGCACCTGAAAAGCATATCACAGTGCTAAGCATACACAGAATGGAAGGCTATTTTTTTTGTTGATCTGGTAATGATTGAAAGGAATGACAGTGGAAACTGAAATCATAAGACTGCATAGCTTCAGATTTAATATTGAACAGTCATAATTTGCACCAACACAGAGGATTAAAACCAAAAATACTTATAGTATGGTTCAGAGAAACTACTAATAAGAATATATAATAATTTCCCTTAGTTCAAACTTCTAGCAGTTAGAATGCCAAAAATTCATGTATTTAGAAAACATATTGAGGAGCAGAGAGTAGGTTACTCACTTCATCCTATTGCATCCGAATTTTATTACGACATAGGCATAGCAAAATACCTCCTTGACTTCATCTCCATTAGTAAAAAATAATGTTTACAACAACAACCAAGCCTTAATCCCACTTAGTAGGATGATTACAAAGATCGAACAATATTATAATGCTCCATCATTAAACATCTTTATTAACAAATCATTGATCTCTAAATCTTTTCGAATTGTTTCATCTATGGTTTTTCTTAGCCTCCCTCTAGAAATTGAACTAACCTCCATTTAATCTATCATATAAAAAGATTGACTAGATTTTGGTAATGAACAATAAATATGGAACTTTCAAGACATTCACTTGGAAAGACTATAAAATTGGTAAAACCTCATTTACAAAATGAATTGCATGCCACATTAACTCCTGCAGGATGAACATTCACACAGAATTCCAGGGACTTAATTTTATTGAGATCATGGAGAAAGGTGGAAAGAATAATCCAATTTTCGAACTCCGGATTCTACATCAATTTTCAATCAAATACAGCAAGCTAGTGGCCTATACTCAAGATCAAGAGGCTCCATAATCAGTAAACCATGCCTGAACCTTGCATGACAAGTAATATATATATATATATATATATATATATATCAAATTGATACATTCCAAAGAAAGAAATTAATACAACCAATTGCAGAACTCTGGTTTTAATATTTCCCCATAAAGAAATGAATCTTGTTCACAAGAACTATATTATAAATAATTAGAAAAAGAACACAGCAAAAATCATTAAGGTAAATAACAAGAAATAAACCTGGTTGGTAAAACACAGATAACCCAAAATCAATGGCTTTGAGTTTAGCATCTTCTTGAACACTATCAAACAAGAAATTCTCAGGCTTAAGGTCTCTATGCATAACACCAAGAGAGTGACAAGTCTCCACAACCTCAACAACGGTCTTCATCAACTTAGCAGCTTCTCTCTCACTATAATGCCCTTTAGTCAAAATTCTATCAAATAACTCACCTCCTTCACAAAACTCCATAACCAAGTGAACACTAGATGAATCCTCATAGGTTCCATGAATCTTCACAACATTTGGAGTCTCAGCTAAGTGGTGCATTATCTGAACCTCCCTCCTCACATCTTCATAGTCTTTCTCAATCAAAAGCTTCTTTTTTGGGATTGTTTTGCATGCATAAATGCAACCAGTGGATTTTTCAGTGCATAGGTATGTGATTCCAAATGTGCCGCAACCAAGTTCTCTTCCTAGTGTGTAGAGTTCAGTGAGGTTCTTGGTTCTATTGGGGAAAACCCACACGTGTTTGGATGGTATTGTGGTGCTGGTGCTGGTGCTGGAAGTGTTGGGATTTTCCATTTGTGTAAAGCTTGTGTTTGCTTGCGGGACAAGAAAGGTTCAAGAAATGAAAGAAAGAAAGAAAGAAAGAGGGGATGAACTTGGAACTTGGAAGGGGAAATAAGAGTGAAAGAATAATGATGTTGAAAGTATAGTGTGCAGATTCCCTGTATAAAGATTTATATAGTTATTATATTATTTTATTTGGATTAGTTAGAAAGAGAAAACATATGGTAAAGATTTTAATTATTATTGACAGAAAGATTTATACACAATTAATATATTATTTATCACTTATTTATATTATAATATATGGTAGATTAAGTAATAACATTAGGAATGACAAAAATACTTGCATGTGGGTACCCACTGAAATGTTGTAATGGGTACCCATAAAAATAGCTTATTTGTGGGAACATGTATTATCATACATGCCCACGAGTACCTATATATTTACAAATTTATTTTTAATTAAATAATTATATTACATTTTTATTATTATTTTATGACTATATATTATCTATTTTTTTATCATTTTATAATAAATTTTAGTGATTGAAATATATGATAAATTTAATATATATTATTATTTTATATGTATTGATTATTGTAAAATATATAAATATAAAGTGAAACTTAAAAACTTGTTGGATACTCGTAATCTTATATCCTAAATGACAATGTATATAACTATATATACATTTTTATATATCAACCCCTATATTTATATATCATTTTATTTATAATATTAATGTAAGATATAAGATATCATAATCAAGATATTTTAAAATATTTTAATATATTCTAATAAATGACTTTACTCTAATTAATATATTGAGATAATGTAATTATGCAATTAACTCATCTTCATTCTTTTTTCTTCAAATTAAAGATTTATATAGTAATATATTATGCATAATCAATTTGTATTATTAAGTTAAATGATAATTAAATATGAATGATATATTAAAAACTTTTTCTCTTTTTTACATTGCCAATTTTTTTTCCAAATGGGTTTGTGACTTGGAAATAATTATAAATGCATTTGAATAATAAAGTAAATAATTACTCTTTGGCTGTTATCTTCTATGGATTATTACATTAGTGTTGTCTTATATGAATCTAAAATTTGGGTTGTCATAAAGTTTGCATCACATCCCTAAACTTTCACTACATTTCCTGAAATATGCATCATGAAGATTGTTATTGGTTAGAACAAGTTTTTGATATTTCTATCCTTTTGTTTTTTCCAATCATATATACCAATGACATTGCTGTTTGTAGCAATGACCCCTGCACAACCTACCATTTGTCTTCTAAACCAAAAGTGTAGAAATATACATTTTAAAGAAGTGTACTTGAAGTCAAGTTTTTTTTATTAGAGCTTATTTGTCTTGGTCATTTTTTATTTTGATTTTAAATGAAATCAGAAAACGAGGGTGAAAATTTTTACGTTGTTATTTTCATTTTATAATTCATAAAACATGACATTCATTTCCAGAAAATCTGAAAATAAGAAAATGTCATTTTTAACATTTTCAAAAACTAAGTAGTGATATTTTTTTGAAATTTTTAATATTTTTGTTACTTCATACATTTCAGATATTTTGATGTTTTTACTTTTTCATGTTATTTCAGATATTTTGATGGTTTAGAAACACATACACATTTATATTTTACTATAGAGATATATCCTTATTTCTTGATCCTCTTTTTTACCCTATATTAGTTCATTTCCTTTTAATTCATTCAAAGGAGCATTGGTCCAAATATATGTGAGTGAACTAACTAGAGCAACATCTTTAACGGAAAATTTGAATCATCAAAGGGGCATTGATGCACCTTACTCACAACTAGCACGCATAACACCATCACATGCTTCAAGTTAAGAAATACCTACCAATAATGTTTTTTCATCACCTCAACTTCCCATAGTCCACATGTCCTAAACGAGCATGTTACAAATTAATAATGTCCTAATTCCTTATCTATATATGATATTTTTGTTGACATTACATATATATCTCAAGTCTTCATGATTCATTCATAATTAGTATTCTAATAGGCTTCAAATTCTTGTAGACAAGACATCATATGATCTAAACATTACATAATTCTATGACACATTATATACATTTTGAAGTTGTCCTGGATAAGAATTGTAACAAAGAACTACTTTCCACGATTTAGTAATTTAGTACTAGTATAGTAGAGTAACCAATTCCATTTCCATAAATCTATAGTCTCGCCAAAATGTGTGATCATCAACATATAGTTATCAGTAGTCACCATGGCTCATTTTTCTTTGCATTCTTTCTTGGTTGATAATTGTTTCTCATCTTATGACCTATGGTTGGATCATCAAGAATCAAGAATACATGGGAATGATTGCATTTTCTTTTATGAAACACCAAGTTGTTAATTTCTCTAATTAGGAGGAATATCCTTACAATCTTTCTTTTTCAATCACAACCAATATTTTAAGGTCATATTCTTCTTCAATTCCATTGTTGTACATAGAAATGATGTATTTTCTTCTATTATAACATTGCAGTCTCTCACAAAATGACCCATTATTTATAATTATAATAATACTAGTCATTCATCCAAGTGTTATAATTTCATAATTTCTAATTAAGGTGGACATCATATATTTAATACAATTATATTAGTTATTTATTTTTTATTATAAAATAAGTGATCTAATTTCTAACAACCATAAGACTTCTAAAATTGATGACAAATATGAGCTTAATGAGTGGATATACAAACAGTTAACTTATATGACATAATGAGAACCTATAAGTTAACATATAAGGAATGATTATGGTCTTCAAGACATCAAATCACAAATAGTTTTCATATCTCCTCATCAGAGAGAAAATGAAAGTCTCAAAAGGAATTAAGGATTTTGTTGAGGAAGACTATCATGTGAAAACTCTCTCAAAAGGTATACCAAAGGAGTATATCATAGAACATAGATTCATATATAACTTTATATTGTTTTATATTATGTGTGACAATCATGATATTCAAGATCCTAGGATTGATATTTCACCAATCATAAAGGAAATTTCTAACAAGTGGTATCGAAACATAAATAGGTTCTGAATTTTATGATTCTCCATTAAAGATGTTTTTCCCCAATTTTTATGAACCATAATTTTAAAATTTGTGGATTTTTTTATGTTTCCGCTATTGATTATGAAAATTTGGTATTTATGAATAATAAGAATAACTTTCATGTGCTTCCGCTTATTTGAATCATGGGTAATTTGTATTATGAATTTTTATAATATATGTTGAAGTATATATTCAAATTTGTACATGAACATTGCATTAACTTTTATGACTATGTTATAGAATAAGTATATTATATGTGCATTTATGTCTTATTGTTGGACATTAATTTTTGCCACTATACAATTTTGCAATTTGGTGTTGAAGTATATGTATAAGGTATATATGGGTTAAGTCGTGTTTTTTATACATATATACAATATGAAATTCATAGCCTTGTATATATATTATGAATTAAAATATACATATGTAATTGTTTACAGCTTGAGGTTGCTGTGATGACTGGAATTACTGATTAAAGTTAATATATATATATATATATATATATATATATAATTATTACAACTAATGCTTAAAATCATACATACATTTACTATCTTAGTTTTGTGAAAGTATATATAATGTTAATATATGTTTTAAGATATGCATGATCATATTTGATTTGGAATTTTCGATAATGATTTGCATCTATTTTTTATTTTTTATTTTGACTATGAATCTATTTTGCATTTGATTAAGATTGCATCCATTTTTATATGTTGATATATATGTAATATATCTTTTTTGATTTGAAATTATATTATGGGATTAGATTTTTTTATTTAAAAATATATCAAATCTGAAAGTTTTAATTCCAAGATCATAATTTTTTTATAATGAACCCATATTATTTTCCTTTTGTCTCGTAATTATTTTTGCATTAATTGATGCAATATGTTGTCAAAGTAACCTCTATTATGGAAATTGATTAAAATTATACATATGAGTACGAGATTATTTATACGAATTATGTTCGGCCCAAAAGAAGACACAATTGACTAAATAATAACATACATGTGATGATAAATAAGTTACAATTATAAAGTTTTTAATGTGAATAATAGTCGGTCCAAAGAAAGACTATTGTTTCATAGAATTAATTGTTAATATTTGATTATTGTTTCATAGAACTAATTGTTAATATTTTTTCAGTGTATCTTGTGATGAGTAGTCTATTATGTGAACATGTCTTATTTTATATATATTATATGACTTGTTTATTTAAATAGTTGCAGCACTTATGGTTTGTTGCATTGGTTGGTAATTGATTGTATTATTAAGGAATTGTTATTGTTGTATCACTATTTCAGTTTGGACACTGTGTCTACCATGTTTAGTCATGTATAAAATGGTAATATATTTTTAATAGAAAATTCAAAAGAACCATCATTGGAATTCGAAACACAGATCATTATGATGAGAATGATGCAATGCTACCAATAGGCTATAGTGAATATATATTTATATGTGAATATAAATAATTTATATTTTGTATTAAGTGTTGAATCAAACTCAACTAAATAGATTTTTCTTTTGGAAAATAAAATTGTTTGACATTTTAAGTGAACCTATTAAACAATAAGTCACCAAAGTAACATTTTTTTTGTGAATTGTTAATAATAAATGTCAAATGATAGTGCATATATATATCCATGCAACTATTAATTGGCCCAAAAAAAGATTATTATTTGGCCGAATTATATACACACATGTGATGGTAAACATGTGATTATTATAAGGTTGCATATGTGAATGATAAATCAGTCCAAAAAATGGTTTATTATTTGACATGTATTATGATCAATGTTTTGATCATTACAAACAAGAGTACCATTAGTGATTGATATAAAATATCAAGCTAATTATATGTTTGCATTTTATGCGAATAGTAATCGGTCCAAAGGAAGATTGCTATTTGGCCCAAATTATAAACATACTTGTAGCGATAAATATGTGATAATCATATGGTTTTCTATGTAATAATAAGTCGATCCAAAGAAAGACTTATTGTTTGACATGACTAATTATCAATATTTAATTATTACATTCAGTGTACCACTTACAAGTTAATATTTTTGTCCAAAGACTGAATATTAATGTTGTGCTAGGTAATTCGTGATATGACATATCATCATTTGAATTCAAGTATTAAAGTTGAATGTGTCTTTAATTGCAAGAATTGTTGCAATTTGTTTTATTCTTTTACTAGTACTGCAAATATTTCTACTCAAATTAAGAACATCTCATTGCTGAATGAGACTACCTTTAAGGTCTATAAGGAAGCCGTGTAAATTATTTTCGACTGTATGGATTTAGATCTATCACTTTAGGTGGAGAAACTCATTTATACTTTGGAAATCTTCGATGATGTTAAAATTGAAAAATGAGAACACTCTAATTGAATGTGTCTAATGATCATGAAACACTCTATTCTAAAAGCGTTTCAAGTCTCTATTTCTGAGGGCCATAGTACAAGGACATTCCTTGAAGAAATTGAATCATATTTTGCCAAAAATGAAAAGGTGGAGACGAGTAACTTTTTTGCTAAACTCATCTCCATGAAGTACAAAAGCAAATGGCACATAAGGGAGTATATTATGGAGATGTGTAATCTCGCATCAAAACTCGAGTCACTTAAGTTAGAGCTTGATGATGACTTGCTCATACGCTTGGTTTTGATCTCGCTTCCTGCACACTTTGGGCCATTTAAAGTGAACTGTAGCACTCGAGAGGACAAATGGTCTTTCAATAAGTTTATATCTCAATGTGTGTAAGAGAAAGAAAGACTGTAGAGAGATAAGACTGAAAGTGCTCATTTGACCATGACCTCTCAGAATAAGAAAAGAAAGAACAATAAGGATGTTGGTAAATAACTATTTGTGTTTTCCCTCAGAGAATATGAAATTGTTTTGCAATACACTGTGCCAAACAAACCTAGCATGAAGGGTGTTACTGAGCGATTAAACCAAACTCTTAAGTAAGGGTGGAAACAGGCCAGGCCGCCTACCAGGGGCCTATTACCTGGCCTATAACAGGCCAGGCCAGGCCAGGCTTTCTTCGTAAACAGGTCAGACATAGGCTTTTTGAAAAGCCTATTTAGTTAAATAGGCCAGGCTGTAGGCCATCCAAAAGGCCTATTAAGCCTAACAGGCCGGCCTATTTAATTATATTATGTAATATGTTCATATTATACAATTTTAATATAAGTAATATTATTATACATATGTAATATTAATATAAAAAATATAATTTAATTGTTAGGGTTAGAAGAGTCTAATTAAAAGTAGGAATATTAACCTATCTAAATGTAGGTATGATGACCTATTTCAAGATGATATAGTAAAACAGACTTTTAAACAGGCTAACAGGCCAGGCCAAGCTTTTAAACAGGCCAGGCCTAGGCTTTGAAATTTTTTTTAAACAGGCTAACAGGCCAGGCCCAGGCTCCTACATACTATATAGGCTGGGCCTGTTTAAGGCAAAGCCTGGCCTGGCCTGTTTCCACCCTTACTCTTAAGGATATGGTGAAAAGTATGGTTAGTCATTCTTCCTTGTCAGAGTCTCTTTGGGGGGAAGTTTTAAAAACTGCAGTTTACATCCTTAATATGATGTCAAATAAAGTAGTTAACAAAACCTCTTATGAGCTTTAGACTGTAAAAGACAAAGCTTAAAATACTTACACATTTGGGGTTGTCCAGCTGAGGTGCGACCTTATAGGCTGTATGAAAGAAAACTGGACTCAAGAATAGTTAGGTGCTATTTTGTTGGCTATGTTGAACGTTCTTGGGGTTATAAATTTTATGATCTCACTTCAAGACTTTTTTTTGAGACGGAAAATGTAAGATTTCTTGAGGAAGTTGATTTTGGGAGGAAGATAACTTAAGGAATGTTGTCTTTGATGAAGAACCTATCACTAATGGTGAACAAGTTCTTGTACCTATTGACATTCAAGGGACAACTTCAGTAATAAAAGATAATGTTCAAAATATTATTTCTGATAATATACCAGAACAAGACAACAATGAGGTTATCCATCAAGTACCTATAGAACAAATTCAAAAACCTCAAGAAGTAGAAGTGTCATTAAGGAGATCCATTAGAGAGATGAGAATTGTAATTCCTGATGATTATATTGTATTTCTTCAAGAACATGAGGATGACATCAGGATAAAAAAGAATGATTCATTAAACTTCTGTCAAGTCATAAAAAGTTATAACTCTTAAAAGTGGATTGATGTCATGAAGGATGATATGAAATCTATGCATGATAATGACGTTTGAGATCTTGTCGAATTACCTGAAGGTGCAAAATCTATTGGTTGCAAATGGATATTTAAAACCAATAGGGATTCGAACGGTAATATTGACAGATATAAAGCTCATCTAGTTGCTATAGGCTACACAGAAAGAAGACATTGATTATAAAGAAATCATCTCTCCAGTATATTTAAAGGATTCTTTTAAAATAATATTTGCACTACTAGCTCATTTTGATTTAGAGCTACATCAGATGGATGTTAAGACTGTGTTTCTAAATGGTGACATTAAAGAAACGATCTATATGGTGCAACCAAAAAACTTTGTGTCAACTGGATTAAAGTCTATGGTATGCAAATTAAGGAAATTCATCTATGACCTTAAACAAACTTCTCTTCAATGGAATCATAAGTTTCATAAAGTTATTATCTCGTATGATTTTGAGGCAAATAAAGTTGATGATTGTGTGTACCACACGTTTAGTGAAAGTAAATTTATTTCCTAGTATATATGTCGATGATATACTTCTTGCGTGCAGTGATATGAGACTATTGCATGAGACCAAAGGATTTCTAATGAAGAACTTTAGAATGGAAGATCTTGGGGAAACTTCTTTTGTAGTAGGTATTCAAATACTAAGAGATCGCTCTCAAGGTATCATAAGGTTGTCACAAGAAAGCTATATAGATAAAGTCCTAGATATATTTGGCATGAAAGAAAGTAAACCAAGGGATACCCTTATAGCTAAAGGAGACAAGTTTAGTCTCGAACAGTGCCCAAAAAATTACCTTGAAAGATACGAGATGCAAAAGATTCCTTATGCATCTACAGTAAGAAGTCTAATGTATGCTAAAGTTTGTACACGTCCCGATATAGCGTTTACCGTGGGAGTTTATGGGAAGATATTTGAGCAATCCTGTAATGCATCATTGGAAGAGAATCGAGCGTGTTATGTGTTACTTAAAGAGAATAAAGAAGTACATGGTCACTTATCGGATGTCTAGAGATCATTGGGTACTCTGACTCTGATTTTGCTATTTATAGACAATAGATACTCCATCTCTGGGTATGTATTTATGTTGGTTGAATGTGCTATCTCTTGGAAGTCTGCTAAACAGACGCTCATAGCTCCTTCAACCATGATTGTGGAGTTCATGGTTTGTTTTGAGACGTGAGATCATGTCATATGGTGGTGGAATTTTGTCACTGACTTACGTGTGGTCGATGACATTGAAAGGCCACTGAAAATTATTGTGACAATAAGTCCGCAGTTTTTTGCTCTAGCAATAATAGGAGTTATACAAAGTCAAAATTTATTGACATCAAGTTTCTGGTTGTTAAAGAAATTGCTCAAAATAGACAAATTTTCATGGTATATATAGGGACAAATTTTTTGCGAGTTGATTCATTGACTAAGGGTTTGGTACCTAAAGTCTATAATGAACATATTTTTCATATGAGTATTGCTCCTTAAGATACTTTAGTTTAGTGAGAATCTATATGTTTTATGATTTACTTTGGACATCATATATAGTTTTATGTACAATAAAGTTGATGATTTATTATTCTATTTTGAACTTGTGTATTGTAACTATTATGTTGCAATTAAAGACTTTAGATTGATCTAACTAAAAAATAAAGAAGGACTAATTGGAAATAGACATGTTTGAGATAACATTGCATAAAATTTTCATGTCACTCATCTATATTTGATCTATGTCGTTAAGTATATTAATATTGTGATCATCGTGGTTGAGTCACGCTTGAATATGATGAAAGTCACGATGGTTCCATATTTAATATATGGGATGTACCAGATATAAATAGCATACAGATGTACGCCTAAAGAATATGTGATATAATTGTTTCAGGAAAATATAAGCTCAAGTGAGAGAGTGTTAGAAATTCATAATTTCTAAGTAAGGTGAACATCATATATTTAATACAATTATATTGGTTATTTATTTTGGGTTACAAAACAAGTGATCTAATTTCTAACAACCATACGACTTCTAAAATTGATAACGAATATGAGTTTAATGAGTAAATACTTAACCTATAGGGGATAATGAGAACTCTATAAGTTAACACATAAGGAACAATTATGATCCCCAAGACACCAAATCACAAATAGTTTTCACTTTCCCCATTAGAGAGAAAACGAATGTCTCAAAAGGAATTAAGGATTTGGTTGAGGAATACCATAATACCAAAACTCTCTAAAAATATATTAAATGAGTAGATCAGAGAACATAGATTCAAATATGACTTTGTATACTTGTTTTATATTATGTTTGAGAATCATGAGATTCAAGATCTTAGAATTGATATATTTTCACCGATCATAAAAGAAATTTCTAACACCAACAGTACTTTTGCTCTTTTGATTCATTTTTGTATGAGGGTTGTTTATATCTTATTTGTTGTGGACCTCCTCCACATTGGCTTATTCTCTACCAATCTTTTCCTCTCTTGAGCTTTCTCCACTATAATTAAATTTTAGAATTGCCTTTTTCTCTCTAGGTGCTCCCCTTCTACTAAAGAGAGCTTTATATTTTTCATTAGTATAGAACTTTAGACATTTGAATATCTAAATCTTTTTTATTTTCCAAGATACTCTCCCATTCTATTAAAAGGGGTTCCTTGGACCATCCTCGAATGACAGAAATAGTTTATTATATTTTTGGATTTAATCCAAAAATAATGACTCTCGTCTTTCTAAGCGAATTTAATCATATACAAGAATTCGTCATATATGGTAACTAACAATATATACATCACATTGTCAGCTTTAATCCTCCATTTCCTTTTGTCTTCTTGTATGTTGTTGTGGTTGCTTTCATGCTACCCACAATGCCCCAAAGATTTTGTTTCACCAAATAAACTTCATTTGGGAGATTCGCTCGTCATAGTTATTGTTTTTGAGTTTTTCCATCATGATCGACGAAGATGCGAGATCTACCATCATAATTTGTTAACATCCAACACTCAACCAATCCAACTTGGTTTGATACTAATATGCCCTAATCACTTGCTTTGATATCACTTGTAGAAAAATACAAACTTTACTAAAGTGAGAGAGTTATCACTTATCATCCAAAGGCACCTAACACTATGACTCTTCTAATCTCACATAGAACACTTAGAGCAACCACATTTGTTGTTCTTAATGGAATAAAAATATTCTTACTCTGTTATTCATTGTGTTATTCTTATTTTATGCATTTTGTTCTTAAATAAGAACAATTATTTGTTGTTCTTAACCAAAAGAAATTGAGGAGGGAGGTAGATGTTGTGAGACTCAAATAAAAATAAGAATGATTTTTGACATTGTGAGGAAAAATATACGTTGTTCTTATTTCATGTGAAGTTATAATAAATAATAAAATAATGTGTGAGACCCAAATAAAAAAGAAGATTTTGTTTGATCGCGTAGATACTTTTACTATGAACACACATCTACTATTTATTTACACTATCACATGTTAGCTTAATACAAACAGAATGCCAATGTATACTAGTTTTAGCCATTGATTTATAATAGAAATATTTAGCTTGATAATGGTCTCTGGATACCACATTTTTCTCCCAACTTCCTCATATTATTTATTTCTTGTAGTAACTCCTCAAATGGAGGTAGATCAACAAAAATAATCTCTACTAGTTTGTAAAATAAAATAATCCCTTTAGTTTGTAAAATAAAATAATGAGTATGCACAGGACATCATCCCCTATTCTTTTAATTACTTTATTAAGAATCAATGATAATATCCAACAACATTATCAAATATTTTTTTTTTTATCTAAAATAATATAATCATCACTTTAATATTATATTATAAAGTTTGAAGTAGCAAACCTACCAATAAACCCTAAACCCTTCTTTCCCATAATTTTCAATTTGAAACCATCTTCTTCTTCTTTCTCTAACACACACTGCAGCTTTCACCATGTCTACCCTTCAACCTCTCATCAATTCAATCCGTTCCTACGAGTTACGCCTCATCCGTTCTACTCTCTTTCCTCCACCGTCCGATCCTCTCCCTCAATCTCAACCATCCGATCACCATCTCCACAACCTCATCAACGGTATCCTCGCTTCAATCGAATCAGGCTCTTACCTTGAAGCTCTCACTTCTGAACCTTCTTCTCTCGTCTTCCAACTCGGTCATGACTCGCCCCTCCCGCAACTCGACAACTCAGTGGACTCTGCTGACCGAGTCTACTCCGAGTTACTCAACCGCGCTGAATTATTCGTACGATACGATTCGTTGGATAATGAGGCTGATAAGGCTTCCAGGGTGGTGCTCGTGGTGTGCATTGCCATTGCCGCGTTTCTAGGGTTTACACAATGTAACTTCACAGGGTAAAAAAATGATACTGAAATTGAAGTTCATAATGGTTAAAATGGAAAACTAAACTGAAATTGCACTTTGTAACGAATCTTGTTTTTGAGAACTACAATCACATCACTATTACAATGTTTTAAATAAGGGTTTCAGAAACTTCGAAAACCTTGATATTTCGGATATTAGCTGTCAATGCGGTTGCTATCCTTGACATATTAGTGTCTGTAGCAGTTGTCGACCTGATTAATCACTTACCTTCCTTCGGGTGTTAAGTGATTGTACCTTATGAAGCAAGATGGTGTCGAGTGTAATTAATCTAAAGTTATGAGGAGATGAATGTAATTTTACCATGTGAGAAGTAGTTGATGAATTTGAATTTGAAATGTTGTAGGCCTTTGAAGGGTTTGCCAAGATGCCCTCTGCCATTGGAAGTTGGTGAATTTACAGAATGGGACAATTGGGCGCGCAATCAGCTTATGTCTGCTGGCTCTGACTTGCTTGGAAAGTTCTCAAATCTTCAGGTACTGTACTAATGCATCTTTAGGTACAAGTATGTCATTTAGTTTTCGGGAATCTGTCTTGGAAATGTTTTCTAGTGCTTTTTTGTTGAAAATTGAGATATAAGATTTGTTGTTGTTATTGATTTGGTTACCGAACTCCTCCTTGGATAAATTTGTTACTCTGTTTAAACTGATAATAAATTAATTTTTTTATATTCTTTCAACTTTCCAGCTCATTTTTGGTGCTAGAACATAATCGAGAAGCCACCTGTCTAAGCTTTGTCATGAAAATATGTGTTCTTTTGATATGAAATCACTTCTGACATTTATATGGTTGTTTGTTTGGAGTTTTACTAATAAGCAGAAGCTGAAAAAATTAATCAGAAATTCAGCTTTTATGAGAAGTTATATTTGTCAGCTTCTTAAAAACCACCTTTTTAAGAAATGGGTCTTAAATGTGGGATGGTACCCAAATGAACAATCTCCACAATTGATAGCTCTTGCTCCTAGCTAATTGTCGGTCTCAACCTGATATCTGTTGACAAGGCTATTTATAGGTGTTGCCCCTTAAAGTTCATTTGCTTGTCGCCTCTCTCCCTCTTCTAATTTTAATTGTCTGTTTCTCACTGTTCTTTTGTAGTATATAGTTTTTGCTAAGATGTTGCTTATGCGGATGAAAGATTTATTATTTCAAGGAACAACATCTTCTACAATTGAGATTAGAAGCCTTTCATGGTGGCTTGCGAGGATTTTGCTTCTTCAACAGAGAATTTTGGATGAGCGGTCTTCTTCTTTGTGTGATATGTTACATGTTCATATGGGCCAAGCTTTACAGCACTTTAGCTCTTCAGAAGAAGTTAAAAGTTATTGGGTTTCTAATTTACGTGATGGAGAGAGCTTAGATATTGTCTCCATGTTGCATTTAGAGGCTGGAATTATGGAGTATGCCTATGGACGAGTGGACTCTTGCAGGTGAGTTACTTTTGGAATTTTCATTTTCCGATTTTGTTTCATATGGTATGGTGGTTCTTTCTATAACATGATTAGGATGGCAATTTTGCTTGTACTTTTTAGTGTTTGGTGAGACTTGTTCATCTAGCTCCCCTTGTGGGGCTTGATGGGCTGTGTTTTATTGATTTGACAACATGCATTTTTTTTGGATTTGAAGAAGAAATTCATTAAGAAAGAAGGAATAGATATACAAAGATAGGAGGATAAATTATCATCCACAAAACTAAACTACCATGAGAAAATATAAATGATGGACCAGTGCAATTTTTATAGAGGAAAGGTTATAGACTAGAAACACTTTCATGAAAGAGATGCCACATACCCAAATATCATCGCTAAATCTAATTTTATAACCATCACCCAATTTTAAGGAATCAACAGGAAGAAAACTATCTTAACAAAGTAAATTAAATTTCTGAGTGCTTTCGTAAATAACAATAAGCACCAGATTGGCATCTCACCCATACTGTTTCAAACCAGACTTGCAGCAAACAACTTAGTAACATGAGGAAGAAGACTCTTGAGGAAAACTATATAACCACCAAAGTGATGATTTTAGCCACCAAGTTGCTCAACCTCAAGCATGTTATAGAAAGAACCACCATACCAAAGTGTGATTCCAGTACTCCTGAAGCTAACTTGCATCAGAAATGGCATCCAAAAGCACTAGATTGCTTTCATAAATAACAATAATCATTTGCCTTAAGCACCAGAGTGCTTTCATAAATAACAATAAGCACCAGATTGTGTTTGTAAATTAAATCCCCACTAGTTATTTTCCATTGAGTTGTAAGGACCTTGAAGTCTAAAATATATGATTATATGTTGGATTTGGAAGTTTCAAAATAAGTTTTTTTATAATGTCATGCTGAAGCACCTTATCGTATCAGGAAACATTTTGAGTCTGCTGAGATGGCAACTGGGCTTCAGCTTTCAGTGACTGGGGCACTTGGTTTCCGTACTGTACATCAGGTAAGCATAGTGAATTGCATGATAAGAATTTATCGTGGAACTTACCTTTTAATATGTAATTATTCTTGGACATAGGTAGAACCAAAGGCTCAAAGGGTACTTGTTACAAACACAAGTTCATCAAACAATTTCATGGGAAATGGCATCCAAAAGTGTGATTCCAGTACTCCTGAAGCTAACTTGCATCAGCGTGAAACCTGTGAAGCATCTGACATACTTATAATACCAAAGTTGTTAGAAAATGGTGACAACTCTAAAACTAGGCCACAAGGCAGCGAAAATGGTGCTCACACTACTACTAGCTTGACAGCGACACAACAGGCTGTAATTCTTGCACATTGCCTTCTAATTGAGAGGAGCTCCCGACAAGATGAATTGCAAAGTATGTAGCTTTAATTTGTACATGCATGCATGATAAAGTTTAGCATGTCCATACTGTCATATAAACCTTTTTTTACTCTTTTAAATTTGAAAATACCTCTGCTTCTGTACAAAGTGGTCTTCTAGCCTATTTATGATGTTCAGCTAAGGCTTAAGTTAAAAAAGTATGGAGATCAGTGAAATTGACTCAACAACTGTGCTTTTAGGTTACTGTTTCAATTCTGTACAACAGTGTTTTGAATTTAAGTTTTTAAATTTGCATTACTATAGTTTAAAGGGTGCCACATATCAAAAGTTTGGGTGGGTAATTGCCAAAACTGAATCTACAGGCTGTCAAAGAGGTTAATTGCAATGTCACCATGTTTTTCTGTTAAGCTTATACTGTCTTTATCTTTGGTGTCTGATAAGAGGAGATCTACCTCTGAAGTATAAATACCAATTTCTTGGTTTTTTGTTTTTCAAAGTTGATCTGGTATCCATTTAAAATTTGAGCTTAGTTTAAAACTTTTAGGATCCATACTTGAGAAACAAGTTCTTCATCTTCACGTTTGATCACTGTTGGGACAACGGTCAGTGTATGCTGCTCAGAAAGGTTGGATTGGCATGTTTGTAGTTAAACTAGTATGGTAGTTAGTGATATCTTTCCCTTTTACTCCTGCTGCTGTTGACCTTTCATTGGAAGGTGGTCATCTATACGTAGATGATTATCCATTTAAGACCTCTCCATCTCCATGGCTTGTGACTTGTCTTGACTCTTAACCATTTAATGGGGCAACCTCTCTTCCCTCTGAGCTTTTTTCACCAAAAAAGAAAATTGAAGATAATATCATTTCCTCCCCAACTTCTTTGCACTTTTACTGTGATAATGCCTAATCATAGCCTTCTGTTTCATATATTTCTCTTCATTCCCCTTCCTTGTAAGACTATTTATATTTCTACTCTAAAAAGCACTTATTTTCTTGAAAAGAGAGAAGCAAAATGGCTATGAGTGTACTAGTTGTTAACTGAATTGTTGGCTTGTGACTGTGTTTCAGGATGGGATATGGCTCCTTATATTGAGGCAATTGATTCACAGCATTTGTTTTACTTCATTGTAAGTAGACAAAAGTAATCTACAACTTATATCTAGTTTTTCATCTGCACCTTTCTTCTTTTGGGGATGGAGGTGATTTCTGATGTCTGTATGTTTTCATATGTCCTTCAATTTAGAAGTTATTGTTTTATTTATTAAAATTGTCAGGTGTCCAGTCTTGAATTAAAACCATTCCATACCCAAGAAAATATAATTGTTTAGAAACGAGGCTTACCTTGAAGGCAATTTTCTCAATGCTTAGGGTGTTAATGTTCCTATTAGCATATATTTTTTGTAAACTATTATCTGCCTTTGATAAATTTTCATTTCTGATTTAGATACGATGTTTCTGCGATATCTTGCGTATTCGATGGGAGTCATCCCGTAGTCGAACAAAGGAGCGTGCTTTAGTGATGATGGAAAACATGGTATGTGTTGTATTTTGGTTAATACGATAGGTCGATATTTATGTAAGCATAAAGTTTTTTTGCACTCTGTTTTCCTGTAAGCTGCACTGTAACAATTATAATTTTTGATGACTGAAATTTAGACATTAGGCGTCTTACCAGTGAAAAAGATATGTACTAAGCTATCAAATCAATTGATTTATTTTTTATTTTCACAAAAATTGGATCAGATGTCATTTTTCCTCTTGAAGCTACAATTGGTATTCTTTTACTTCTGCATTTGTTCTACACGTTTCATGCCATTTAATTCTTTTTCAAAAGTGATTGAATTTAATGTATTAGAAGTGTTCTAGTTATTGATTTTCTATTGCTTAAGTTGTTTAGTCAGTTAGCTTTAGTTAGAGTTTGTTAGAACCGAATCACTCTCTATATAAAGGACTCAGCTCCTCATTGTAAATTCGAATCATAATAATACATTTCTAGATTTACTCTTATCTTCTTTTTCCTTCAACTTCAGAATCCTCTTATCTTAACTTTCTTACATGGTATCACGCTATGGTTGCTACAACCACCAACACTGGAACGATTCCCTCTTCACCACCGCTTTCTCCCTCCACTGCTTCACCGCTTCAAGCTGTTTCTTCTCCTCTAGTTCTTCCTCTTTCGTCTGTGAAATTGACGGAGAAAAATTACTTGATGTGGTGCCATTTCATGCTCGCAACCCTAACCTCCAACAAAGCTAACAAATTCATATTAGGAACAGAGATTCCTCACAGAAGATGATCGTCTAATCAATCATATCAATCCAACATATCTTCGCTGGGAAGAACTGGATCAAACAGTATTTTCGTGGATCCTGAATTCTCTATTTGAAGGACTTCAACCGCGTGTTGTTGGCTGTAGACATTCATGGCAACTCTAGGAGGAACTTGATTCCTATTGCAATTCTCAGACGAAAGCGCACAGTCGCCAGATACGTTCTCAGCTTCGTTCCATCTCACAGGGTTCGAGTTCGATTTCTAAATACTTCACAACAATCAAGGGACTTGTGGATGCTCTAATCTACATCGGCACACCGATTTCAACTACTGAACACATCGATTATATTCTCGATGGACTTAATGAGGAGTATCAACCAGTTATCACCTCTATCGAAAGTCAGTTGGATCTTCCTTCTATTCATAACCTTGAATCTTTCTTGCTTACCTTTGAATCTCGGCTTGAGAAGAATAAAGGTAAAGCGCTCTCAAATGCTCTCTCGGCTAATGTTGTTGTTCATTCTACCTCACCTCCGTCCTCAAAAACGATTAATTCGTTCTCAAGACAACATATAGTTCCATCACAAACTCCACCATCACACTTCTCGCCAAGGTCTGAATCGCAATATCCACTTTTCACTGCTGGTTATGGAAGTTTTATTGGCTATCGAGGAAGTTGTGGTGGTGGTCCGAAGGAGGAAGAGGTTCTGGACGCTTCTCTTCGTTGTTCTGCATTTACTGCAATAGATCCAGTCATGATGTCTTCTCTTGCTACTATGCTCCACCAAATTTTGGTGCATCTTATTCCCTTCCTTATCCATTGCCACGTAAGCAATCGTCTCATTTTCTCATTCAGAATGGGCCTCATTTACGTTTTCCAGCCCATTTTCTTCCCGACTTCACCAATGATTTTTACTCTAGGCCTCCTCAATCATACAATTATGGACCCTCTTATTATCAAACTCATGACACTTCTCTACTTGGGCCTGACCCAAATCATTCTGCAAGACAATCACTCCCTCATTATGCAATGACTGCAACAACACCACATCACATTACACCTTCTGCCATGAACACCAAGAAAGTCATGTGGTACCCTGACTCTGGGGCCACCAATCACTTGACTGTTGATCCAGATTTGTTCCATGAACCAACTGAAATGTTCTCTCATGATCAGGTATACATGGGTACTGGAATGAGTATTCCTATTATTTATGTTGGCACCTCTTATTTCACCATTGCTGCTAATTCACATAATACCTTCCAATTAAATAATCTTTTTCTTGTTCCTCTATTACCAAGAACCTTTTGATTGTGCCACAATTTGCAAAAGATAACTGTTGCTACTTTGAATTTCATCCTAATGTTTGTTATGTAAAATCACAGGATTCTACTGAGATATTACTGAAAGGATTTCTCACCAAGGAAAGACTCTATGCTTTCCGAGGTGTTCTTCCCACTTTTGTGTCTTCCTGTGCTGTTGCTTCTTCTAGCAGTAATAGGTCTAGTTCTGGTGTTTGTAATGAGTCTAACTCATTATCTTGTAATAAATCTAGTTCTACTATGTGTAATGAGCCTAGCTCACATACTTCATTATTTTCGCTTCGGCATTTTAGGTTGGGTCATCCCCATGAATCCGTTGTTAAGAATATTTTGAAAAATTGTAAAATCTCACTAATAAAATTGTGTTTGATTTCTATTCATCTTGTTGCATTGGTAAATCACATAGACTTCATTCTGCAAATTCCTCTACTGTTTACAAATCCTCTTTTGATTTAGTCTATGTTGATCTATGGGGTCCTGCACCTGTTTATTCTAAAACAAGTTTTAGGTATTACTTCTCCATTGTGGATGCCCACACCATGCACACATGGATTTTTCTACTCAAACAGAAATCTGAAACAGTGAAATCTGAAACACTCACTGTTTCAGTATTTCTTGACCTATGTCCATACTCAATTTAAGCTCACCATTAAAGCTGTTCAAAGTGACTATGGGGTGATTTTTGACCATTTACTAAATTCCTTAGAAGTCATGGGATTGTTCATAGGGTTTCTTGTCCTCATACTCACCACCAACAAGGTACTGTGGAAAGGAAATATAGGCATATTGTACAAATTGGGCTAACTTACTAGCTCACTCTCATCTTCCCTTAAATCTATGGTATCATGCCTTTACAACAATTGTTTTCCTCATTAATAGACTACCCTCAGTTACTCTTAACAATCAATCTCCTCTTGAACTTCTTTTTGGTCATCCACCAGATTATAAATTGTTCAAGGTCTTTGGTTGTGTCTGCTTTCCTCTTCTCATGTCCTATAATAGACATAAGCTTTATCCTAGAAGTTCAGAATGTACCTTCCTTGGCTACTCCTCTAGTCACAAAGGGTACAAGTGCATGTCACATGATGGAAAGATCTATATCTCAAAAGATGTTATCTTTAATGATAATGTCTTTCATTTTGCACTTAAAAGAAAGGACCAATCCAACAGTGATATTAGTCACTCAACTTCATCTCTCACTGGTTGTCACATATCTCCCATATTCAATCCTTATGTTGCATATACTCTGTCTACAGAGACCTCCAACTTTACAAATAATTCTGGTTCTATTCCTGTACATAATTCTCCTATTTCCTTCTCATCTCAAAACTCCCAGTCTCCCTCACTAACTACCAATCCCACACTGGAACCAAACAGTCTTGCTTCTGCTTCTGCTAACCATTTACCCTTGACTACTTTTGCTCCACTGTCTTCTTATCCCATGCAGACAAGATCAAAATATGGGATATTCAAAACTATATATCCTAGAGTTCACCTTGCTCAGTGTGAGCCTGTGAGTGCCAAAGCTGCATTAGCTATCCCTGTATGGCAACAAGCAATGCAAATGGAATATGATGCACTCATGAAATTGGGAACATGGTCTCTAATGCCTCTACCACCTCACAAGACAGTCATTGGATGCAAATGAGTTTTTAGAGTTAAATAAAATCCAGATGGAACAGTCAACAAGTACAAAACTAGGTTGGTTGCAAACGGGTTTCATCAGAGGCAAGGAGTGGACTATAATGAAACATTTTCTCTCGTTGTCAAGCCAATCACAATTAGGGTACTTCTTACCCTTGCTGTTTCTCATCAATGGATGATTGAGCAACTTGACATAAACAATGCCTTCTTAAATACATTCTTGATGAAGAAGTCTACATGAATCGACCATTGGGGTTTCAAAACAAGGACAAATCCCTGGTGTGCAAGCTCCACGAAGCCATCTATGGTCTAAAACAAGCTCCAAGGCAATGGTTTGAGAGGTTAAAAGGTTCCTTACTCAAGCTTGGTTTTCAAATTAGCAAATGTGATAATTCCCTTTTCATTCACACATCTAAGACCTATAAACTGTATGTTTTGGTATATGTTGATTACATAATTGTCACTGGATCATCCTCCTCACATGTTCAGAATCTTATCAAGGATCTAAGTTCAACATTTGCTCTCAAACAGCTAGGACCTTTGGATTACTTTCTTGGTATTCAAGTCAAACACAAAAAGAATGGATCTTTGTTTTTATCTCAAGCTAAATACATCTACGATCTTCTTGAAAGAGCTAACCTCTCTTCATCTAAGTCTCTCCCTACACCAGTGGCTAGCAATTGTAAACTAACTAAGCATGAAACTGATTTCTTTGAAGATCCTACTTTCTACAGGTCCGTTGTTGGTGCCCTTCATTATACAACAGTCACCAGGCCAGATATCACCTACTGTGTGAACAAGGTGTGTCAATTCCTTGACAAACCTTGCAATTCTCACTGGACAACAGTAAAAAGAATCCTTAGATATCTCCAAGGGACTCAAAATATGGGATTAACAGTTAAACCTGCTGGACACCTATCCAATCTATCCATTGTAGCCTTTTGTGATGCTGATTGGGCTTCAGATATTGATGATAGAAAGTCTACCTCTGGTGCTTGTTTCTACTTGGGTCCTAATGTTGTCACCTGGTGGTCAAATAAACAACATACTATATCTAGATCCAGCACTGAGGCTGAATATAGAGCTTAGCCTTGGCTTCTCAAGAAATCATGTGGCTTGAGTCTCTACTCAAAGAATTACATGTCACCTATCAAAGTCCTATCATCTTCTATGACAACTTAAGCACAGTAGCCATGTCTCACAATCTAGTGTTGCACAACTGTACCAAGCACATTGAACTAGATTTGTATTTTGTCAGAAACAAAATACAAAACAAGACACTCACTGTGAAGTACATTCTCTCAGAGTTTCAGACTGCTGATATTTTCACAAAGCCTCTACCTAACACTCAATTCATTACTCTCAGAAATCAGCTAAGAATTCAAGACTGCAACTCAGCAGATTAAGCAGAACTGCATCATCTGAGGAGTCTTGAATTCAGAGGGATATATTACAAGTTTTTTAGTTATTGATTTTCTATTGCTTAAGTTGTTTAGTCAGTTAGCTTTAGTTAGAGTTTGTTAGAACTGAATCACTCTCTATATAAAGGACTCAACTCCTCATTGTAAATTAGAATCATAATAATACATTTCTAGATTTACTCTTATCTTCTTTCTCTCTCAATTTCAGAATCCTCTTATCTTTCCTTTCTTACATAATAGGAGGGACTATAAGGTGAAATTTATAAAAGATTCACACACAAACAGGCTTCTTTCATTCAAAGACCAAAAGATGCAAAGAGGCTAACTTTTTATTTATTATAATACATTGAAGTTATTTCAATCCTTATACCTGTGAAAGTTTTTTTTATAATCTGGCTTCAACATGTGTTTTGTATTTACTTGTTCATTGTAGATTGCTATTGCTGTAAGGCCTGATAAATATATACTAAATTTTTTTCTAGGTGCAACGCATTTATGAGTCTTCTCCAGCAGTAGCAGAAAGAACTCCTCTCAGTTGTGGTGTTTATATGCCCAGTGTTCCTGCATTGAGAAAGTATAACTTTTGCTTTGTAGACATGACAACCATAATGACCCTCCTAAATATATATATGTATATTATTTATTTTGTAAAAGTCACATCACTCCTTTATCGCCTTGTTACTTTTACCTCCAATTTCAGGGAATATGGTGAACTTTTGGTGCGCTGTGGTTTGATAGGGGAGGCATTGAAAGTATTTGAAGATTTGGAATTATGGGATAATCTCATACACTGCTATTGGTATGATAACACCTGTGATGAATAAGCCAAATGAATTCTTTTCTATCACTCTTCACCCTTCATTGGCAGTGTGGTCTTATTTTATATCTGTTTTGGAAAACAGCCTACTGGAGAAGAAAGCAACAGCTGTTGAACTCATCAGGAAACGTCTTTCAGAAAGACCCAATGATCCCAGGTTATGGTATGTTTCTTAGCTTATCTTATTTTCTGTTTCCTTAGTTAGATTGTGATTGCTTTTGAACTACTCTGGCTCTTTCTCTGACAAGATGCGTTTTGGTGTTTGTACTGGACAATCCAATCTTGAGTTAAAGGGGCCTCTCAATACAGTTATGAATGTTTTCTTGCTGAGTATGTTTAGGGATTACAACTAGTGCACAGGCTTTCAAATTTCAATACACCTGTGAATGTGTTTCTCAAGAAGAAAGTCATGAGTTGAAGACCTATCATTTCTTGCTTTGTGCTTCTTTGACCCATATAAATTTTGATGTTTCATTTAAGAATATGGACTGGATGTAAGAAAACGATTCATATTTTAGTTTGTGTATGCTATTACTTGCTGTTAAACTGCACACAATTTGACTTTGAATATCGACAAAAACACATTTAAATTTATATACTTTCTTAAACCAATAGTTTGGATGACACCCCTTTTGATTTTCAAGCCATGTATTTATGACAGATCTTAAGTATTCTAGTAGAATAAATCCACCTTTATTTTTTTTGAAAAATTTATAACTTGGTGCTTTAAATGGTTACTGAGTTCAAGTATGTAGGCCTCTGACTTTCTTTACCTAAGAAGATATTCACTGAGTGCAATTCTTGTTTTATTATGGTATTTCTATGCTAGGCATGCAGAGGGACTGGCATGCTTTGTTGCATATCTCTACCCCCGACTTTAACTGTTTCTTTTTGTTCTTTATTAGGATGTGTTATCCTCTTCTTTGTAAAATTCTATTCCTATCTAATATGTTTCTGTCATTATTAAAAAAACAAATCTTGTTATCTTGTTTATTTTATCTAATCACTTGGCTGATCATGATTCATGAACCAGTCATGATATGATCTAGCTTATACTATATCCTATATAGTATATAATATGAAATAGCAATATAGAAAATTATATTGCAGAATTTATTTCACTCATCCTGATATTTCTAGGTGCTCCCTGGGTGACACTACAACTAATGACGCATGCTATGAAAAAGCTCTGGAAGTTTCAAACAATCGGTCTGCTAGAGCTAAGGTATACCTATGCGCATATTCATGTCTGTATGTTCTACTATTTGCTACTATTGCATTACAAAATTTTAGACTAACATTCTTTTTTCTTTGATTGACAGCGTTCTCTGGCTCGCAGTGCATACAATAGGGGAGACTATGAGACATCTAAAATTTTGTGGTGTGTGTTGTATCCTGAAGCATTCCAAATTTATAACCGTTGTCTTTTTTCATTATTTCATTTGTAGTTTATTTGTTTTCATTGTAAAATTGTTATTTACTCCATGGTGTTAAGTATTATATTAAAATTATAGGGTTTAGATATGGAAGGAGAAAAAAAGAATGCCAAAAATAGTAAACTATATTGATAATATTGTGAATGATGATGTGATTATAATGTGATGATATTATGATACAAAAGAAATAATATCACCCCCTTTTATACTAATACTAGACTCCTAATTAAATAAAGAACAAAACATAAAAGATAAAATAAAGTATTCTCAAACCTAAGAGATCTTCTAAGATATTCTAAGCAAACCTAAGATATAATCATCATAGTATGAGATATTCTCTCTATATCTTAGTATGATGTAGATATTGTCTATAATATAATTTATGATATTATAACATACTTTTATATATTCTAAATTTGTTATGTCAGGGAGTCCGCAATGTCCATGAACTCTATGTATCCAGATGGTTGGTTTGCATTTGGGGCTGCTGCACTGAAGGTAAATTGTATTTTGTCCACTATGCTTGCTTATTATTTATTTTGCTTTTGCACCATCAGGTTTGCAATAAAATGTACATTTTATACCAGTAGGAAACGTCTGAATTCTCATCAGTAAAGTGGGTTTTGCTGTGTTTGACAAGTGGACAAGTGGCAACAATTATATTAGTGTTAGGCCAACCTTGCTGAATTCGACTGGTAGCTGCATGTGTGTTGAATAGGGAAAGATTTTAGTGTAGATAGTTTAATTTTAGGAAGCCCCTTCTGCAATTGTGCACAGATTACCACTTGTGTAGCTGTGTACAATTGTTTATAGATCTATATGCTACAATTTTATGTACAACATCGCTTCAACTGTTTGTCCGAATGAACACCAAATCACCAGTTTCCACTTTTACAATACCTAATGTAGACTTGTCAATCATAGGTTTGTGTTTCTTCTTTTTGTTCTCTTGAAGTAGTCTATACTAACCATGATAGTTTTTCAGGCACGGGATATTGAAAAGGCTCTGGATGCGTTTACTCGTGCTGTTCAACTTGATCCTGACAATGGGGAAGCTTGGAATAACATCGCTTGCTTGTATGAAGTTCTAGCTTTGTTGTTGTAATCAAGTGTAGAAAACAACTTAGTTTGTAGCAGTGTATAAACAATATTTTTTGCAAACCCACACGTATATGCCACATATATGCAAAATTGTCTTTCCATTTTTGGGTCCATCAGAATTTAGGTAGCCAAATAAGAAGAAACTCATCCCCTTCCTATAAATTTCACCCTATCTAAGCTTGAACATGAGACCTTCAGCTTCAACGGTAAGGTTGCTTGCCTTGTAACCTGGAGGTCATGGGCTCAAATCTTGAAAATAGTTTCTTCGCTTGTGACAGTAAGGTTGCATACATCTACCCTTCACAGACCTCATTAGGTGAGAGTCTCGTGTACTATACTGTCCTTTTTTATTCATTTGGTGTATCCTTTTACCTCGATGCCACAAATGTTAGCTCAATAAATGGAAATCATTGTATCCAGTCATTGACGAGAAATAATAACCAAGAACAACTAAAGAGCCTTTTCCCATTAGGTGAAGTTAGCTACATGGATCAAATGACACCACAATGTCTTGTCAAAAACAATTCTCGGAAAGGCCATTTAAACCTTAAAAAATTGTCATGTTTTATTAATTTTTGGCCCATAGCTTTTACTTACTATTTATTGTACCTACCATGCAGGCACTCATGAAATTGGGAACATGGTCTCTAATGCCTCTACCACCTCACAAGACAGTCATTGGATGCAAATGAGTTTTTAGAGTTAAATAAAATCCAGATGGAACAGTCAACAAGTACAAAACTAGGTTGGTTGCAAACGGGTTTCATCAGAGGCAAGGAGTGGACTATAATGAAACATTTTCTCTCGTTGTCAAGCCAATCACAATTAGGGTACTTCTTACCCTTGCTGTTTCTCATCAATGGATGATTGAGCAACTTGACATAAACAATGCCTTCTTAAATACATTCTTGATGAAGAAGTCTACATGAATCGACCATTGGGGTTTCAAAACAAGGACAAATCCCTGGTGTGCAAGCTCCACGAAGCCATCTATGGTCTAAAACAAGCTCCAAGGCAATGGTTTGAGAGGTTAAAAGGTTCCTTACTCAAGCTTGGTTTTCAAATTAGCAAATGTGATAATTCCCTTTTCATTCACACATCTAAGACCTATAAACTGTATGTTTTGGTATATGTTGATTACATAATTGTCACTGGATCATCCTCCTCACATGTTCAGAATCTTATCAAGGATCTAAGTTCAACATTTGCTCTCAAACAGCTAGGACCTTTGGATTACTTTCTTGGTATTCAAGTCAAACACAAAAAGAATGGATCTTTGTTTTTATCTCAAGCTAAATACATCTACGATCTTCTTGAAAGAGCTAACCTCTCTTCATCTAAGTCTCTCCCTACACCAGTGGCTAGCAATTGTAAACTAACTAAGCATGAAACTGATTTCTTTGAAGATCCTACTTTCTACAGGTCCGTTGTTGGTGCCCTTCATTATACAACAGTCACCAGGCCAGATATCACCTACTGTGTGAACAAGGTGTGTCAATTCCTTGACAAACCTTGCAATTCTCACTGGACAACAGTAAAAAGAATCCTTAGATATCTCCAAGGGACTCAAAATATGGGATTAACAGTTAAACCTGCTGGACACCTATCCAATCTATCCATTGTAGCCTTTTGTGATGCTGATTGGGCTTCAGATATTGATGATAGAAAGTCTACCTCTGGTGCTTGTTTCTACTTGGGTCCTAATGTTGTCACCTGGTGGTCAAATAAACAACATACTATATCTAGATCCAGCACTGAGGCTGAATATAGAGCTTAGCCTTGGCTTCTCAAGAAATCATGTGACTTGAGTGTCTGCTCAAAGAACTACAGGTCACCCATCAAACTCCTATCATCTTCTGTGACAACTTAAGCATAATAGTCATGTCTCACAATCCAGTGTTGCACAACCGTACCAAGCACATTGAACTAGATTTGTATTTTGTTAGAGACAAAATACAAAACAAGACACTCACTGTGAAGTACATTCTCTCAGAGTTTCAGACTGCTGATATTTTCACAAAGCCTCTACCTAACACTCAATTCATTACTCTTAGAAATCAGCTAAGAATTCAAGACTGCAACTCAGCAGATTAAGCAGAACTGCATCATCTGAGGAGTCTTGAATTCAGAGGGATATATTACAAGTTTTTTAGTTATTGATTTTCTATTGCTTAAGTTGTTTAGTCAGTTAGCTTTAGTTAGAGTTTGTTAGAACTGAATCACTCTCTATATAAAGGACTCAACTCCTCATTGTAAATTAGAATCATAATAATACATTTCTAGATTTACTCTTATCTTCTTTCTCTCTCAATTTCAGAATCCTCTTATCTTTCCTTTCTTACATAATAGGAGGGACTATAAGGTGAAATTTATAAAAGATTCACACACAAACAGGCTTCTTTCATTCAAAGACCAAAAGATGCAAAGAGGCTAACTTTTTATTTATTATAATACATTGAAGTTATTTCAATCCTTATACCTGTGAAAGTTTTTTTTATAATCTGGCTTCAACATGTGTTTTGTATTTACTTGTTCATTGTAGATTGCTATTGCTGTAAGGCCTGATAAATATATACTAAATTTTTTTCTAGGTGCAACGCATTTATGAGTCTTCTCCAGCAGTAGCAGAAAGAACTCCTCTCAGTTGTGGTGTTTATATGCCCAGTGTTCCTGCATTGAGAAAGTATAACTTTTGCTTTGTAGACATGACAACCATAATGACCCTCCTAAATATATATATGTATATTATTTATTTTGTAAAAGTCACATCACTCCTTTATCGCCTTGTTACTTTTACCTCCAATTTCAGGGAATATGGTGAACTTTTGGTGCGCTGTGGTTTGATAGGGGAGGCATTGAAAGTATTTGAAGATTTGGAATTATGGGATAATCTCATACACTGCTATTGGTATGATAACACCTGTGATGAATAAGCCAAATGAATTCTTTTCTATCACTCTTCACCCTTCATTGGCAGTGTGGTCTTATTTTATATCTGTTTTGGAAAACAGCCTACTGGAGAAGAAAGCAACAGCTGTTGAACTCATCAGGAAACGTCTTTCAGAAAGACCCAATGATCCCAGGTTATGGTATGTTTCTTAGCTTATCTTATTTTCTGTTTCCTTAGTTAGATTGTGATTGCTTTTGAACTACTCTGGCTCTTTCTCTGACAAGATGCGTTTTGGTGTTTGTACTGGACAATCCAATCTTGAGTTAAAGGGGCCTCTCAATACAGTTATGAATGTTTTCTTGCTGAGTATGTTTAGGGATTACAACTAGTGCACAGGCTTTCAAATTTCAATACACCTGTGAATGTGTTTCTCAAGAAGAAAGTCATGAGTTGAAGACCTATCATTTCTTGCTTTGTGCTTCTTTGACCCATATAAATTTTGATGTTTCATTTAAGAATATGGACTGGATGTAAGAAAACGATTCATATTTTAGTTTGTGTATGCTATTACTTGCTGTTAAACTGCACACAATTTGACTTTGAATATCGACAAAAACACATTTAAATTTATATACTTTCTTAAACCAATAGTTTGGATGACACCCCTTTTGATTTTCAAGCCATGTATTTATGACAGATCTTAAGTATTCTAGTAGAATAAATCCACCTTTATTTTTTTTGAAAAATTTATAACTTGGTGCTTTAAATGGTTACTGAGTTCAAGTATGTAGGCCTCTGACTTTCTTTACCTAAGAAGATATTCACTGAGTGCAATTCTTGTTTTATTATGGTATTTCTATGCTAGGCATGCAGAGGGACTGGCATGCTTTGTTGCATATCTCTACCCCCGACTTTAACTGTTTCTTTTTGTTCTTTATTAGGATGTGTTATCCTCTTCTTTGTAAAATTCTATTCCTATCTAATATGTTTCTGTCATTATTAAAAAAACAAATCTTGTTATCTTGTTTATTTTATCTAATCACTTGGCTGATCATGATTCATGAACCAGTCATGATATGATCTAGCTTATACTATATCCTATATAGTATATAATATGAAATAGCAATATAGAAAATTATATTGCAGAATTTATTTCACTCATCCTGATATTTCTAGGTGCTCCCTGGGTGACACTACAACTAATGACGCATGCTATGAAAAAGCTCTGGAAGTTTCAAACAATCGGTCTGCTAGAGCTAAGGTATACCTATGCGCATATTCATGTCTGTATGTTCTACTATTTGCTACTATTGCATTACAAAATTTTAGACTAACATTCTTTTTTCTTTGATTGACAGCGTTCTCTGGCTCGCAGTGCATACAATAGGGGAGACTATGAGACATCTAAAATTTTGTGGTGTGTGTTGTATCCTGAAGCATTCCAAATTTATAACCGTTGTCTTTTTTCATTATTTCATTTGTAGTTTATTTGTTTTCATTGTAAAATTGTTATTTACTCCATGGTGTTAAGTATTATATTAAAATTATAGGGTTTAGATATGGAAGGAGAAAAAAAGAATGCCAAAAATAGTAAACTATATTGATAATATTGTGAATGATGATGTGATTATAATGTGATGATATTATGATACAAAAGAAATAATATCACCCCCTTTTATACTAATACTAGACTCCTAATTAAATAAAGAACAAAACATAAAAGATAAAATAAAGTATTCTCAAACCTAAGAGATCTTCTAAGATATTCTAAGCAAACCTAAGATATAATCATCATAGTATGAGATATTCTCTCTATATCTTAGTATGATGTAGATATTGTCTATAATATAATTTATGATATTATAACATACTTTTATATATTCTAAATTTGTTATGTCAGGGAGTCCGCAATGTCCATGAACTCTATGTATCCAGATGGTTGGTTTGCATTTGGGGCTGCTGCACTGAAGGTAAATTGTATTTTGTCCACTATGCTTGCTTATTATTTATTTTGCTTTTGCACCATCAGGTTTGCAATAAAATGTACATTTTATACCAGTAGGAAACGTCTGAATTCTCATCAGTAAAGTGGGTTTTGCTGTGTTTGACAAGTGGACAAGTGGCAACAATTATATTAGTGTTAGGCCAACCTTGCTGAATTCGACTGGTAGCTGCATGTGTGTTGAATAGGGAAAGATTTTAGTGTAGATAGTTTAATTTTAGGAAGCCCCTTCTGCAATTGTGCACAGATTACCACTTGTGTAGCTGTGTACAATTGTTTATAGATCTATATGCTACAATTTTATGTACAACATCGCTTCAACTGTTTGTCCGAATGAACACCAAATCACCAGTTTCCACTTTTACAATACCTAATGTAGACTTGTCAATCATAGGTTTGTGTTTCTTCTTTTTGTTCTCTTGAAGTAGTCTATACTAACCATGATAGTTTTTCAGGCACGGGATATTGAAAAGGCTCTGGATGCGTTTACTCGTGCTGTTCAACTTGATCCTGACAATGGGGAAGCTTGGAATAACATCGCTTGCTTGTATGAAGTTCTAGCTTTGTTGTTGTAATCAAGTGTAGAAAACAACTTAGTTTGTAGCAGTGTATAAACAATATTTTTTGCAAACCCACACGTATATGCCACATATATGCAAAATTGTCTTTCCATTTTTGGGTCCATCAGAATTTAGGTAGCCAAATAAGAAGAAACTCATCCCCTTCCTATAAATTTCACCCTATCTAAGCTTGAACATGAGACCTTCAGCTTCAACGGTAAGGTTGCTTGCCTTGTAACCTGGAGGTCATGGGCTCAAATCTTGAAAATAGTTTCTTCGCTTGTGACAGTAAGGTTGCATACATCTACCCTTCACAGACCTCATTAGGTGAGAGTCTCGTGTACTATACTGTCCTTTTTTATTCATTTGGTGTATCCTTTTACCTCGATGCCACAAATGTTAGCTCAATAAATGGAAATCATTGTATCCAGTCATTGACGAGAAATAATAACCAAGAACAACTAAAGAGCCTTTTCCCATTAGGTGAAGTTAGCTACATGGATCAAATGACACCACAATGTCTTGTCAAAAACAATTCTCGGAAAGGCCATTTAAACCTTAAAAAATTGTCATGTTTTATTAATTTTTGGCCCATAGCTTTTACTTACTATTTATTGTACCTACCATGCAGGCATTCGATCAAGAAAAAGAGCAAGGAGGCCTTCATTGCATTTAAAGAAGCCTTGAAGTTCAAGTTACTTATTTATCCCTTTTATTAAACTGTGTCAAAAATATGGGCATATATGTTACATACTTAGATGCACACATACACACAAAATTGTGTTTTGGCTCATAATCATTGCAAATTTAATGTATAATAACACAATGACACTTGGTGACAGACGAAACAGCTGGCAACTCTGGGAGAACTACAGCCATGTTGCTGTTGAAGTTGGCAATATTAGTCAGGTAACTGCTGTTTGTTCTTTTTCGTTTGTTGACCATAACTAGTCTTAGTATATGATTCATATGGGTCTTATATGTGTCTTGAGGCATTAAAATGAAGGATGATAAATGTTTTCTTTGCATGTGAGAACATCCTGTGTGATGATCACTGGTATAAAATACTGGAGTGTTTACTTTGTTGAAATAATCCTAGTTTTAATTTTTAGTTGATCTATGTTGGTCATCTTATATTTTTCTCTAATGATAGGATCCTGGGCAGTTGTTAATGCTAAAACTTGACTGATGTGCTATATGTATTAGTTAATACTAGCTATCTATAGTTTAAGTTTGCATGTTATAGCAGAGTGAACTTTTAATAACTAGTGCCAGTTTGGAATCTCAACTCCGTGTGAAAAATAAATTCCTGCATTGAATGTGCTACTGGTGTTTTTCTACTACTATCAAATATGAATTTAAGTAAAAGTGATGAAAAAAATTCAGTGTATGGGACTAGGGTGGGTCACTAATCAAGGTAGTTAAAATCGAGATTTACTTAGGATCGGGAGGACAACTAAAGATCGTAAACGTAGAATCGTAACACGACTCATAAGATTCTACAAATAAATATATATATATATAAATAATAATTCGTAAGTTATAATATTAAAGATATTCAAAATAATAAACATAGTATTTGAATAACACAAATTCAAGTCATAAGGTAATACATATTATAACTCATAATAGCAAAATAGCCAACCAACTACATCAGTTCCAAGTAAAAAAAATAAATTAGGGTTTTATAGCCACTCAATTCATGTTTTAATCAAGTTCATGGGTTATAAAAGATATTGGGCTTAAGAATGGGTTAACAACAGCCCATCATAATGCTTTTTTTATAAATAAAAAAGTATGATTTTCAACAAACCCATAAGTCATAATAATTAATAGCAAAATAACTCAACTAAACAAATTCCAAGTAAAAATCACAGTGTTCATGTTTTAATTAAATTTATGGGTTAAAAAAAGCATTGGACTTAAGAGGATGGGCTAAGAGCCCATATGCTTTTTAATAAATAAAAATATTAGGGTTTTCAACAAACCGGGTCGCAATGACCCGGTTAGCTTCTTCTCTACTACCCACGACGGCAGAATAGAAGAGATAGAGAGAAAGCAATGATTGTTGCAGATTGCACGATGAGAGAGAGAGAAAGTGAAGCAGAGATGGAGAGAAAGAGGTTTAGGGGTCGGTGGGTTCGTAGATTCCACTGGCTTTATGCATCCACACGATGATCCCATCGATCCCACGGAGGCGTGACCAAGACTAAGATCAAGCACGGAGTGAGGGTCAAGGATCGTAAGAACGTGCGATCTCACGAGTTGGATCGCGATTTTGACTACCATGTCACTAATTGAATTTACAAAAGCTCTTTGTTTAGTTAAACCAGTATTATCCCTATAACGGGAGCACATCTGTTGTGTCACAGTTTGTTTAGTGTGCCGTTTCATGTTCCATGGGCTTGTGATTGGTTAAAAAAATACTTAATAATTAAATTTTAACTTAAATATTTTTTTTTTTGACCAATCACAAGCCCATGGCACATGGAGTGATACAAACTGCGGGACAGCAGATGTGTACCCCCTATAACAAGGCACATGAAATGAAAATATTTTAAAACATTACTATAGTACAAGGTTTTAGGATTCAGGTCTGAAATTTTCAGTGCAATTGTAATTAATATACAAAACCCCCATTCACATGTGTTATAATTTAAGCAGGATATAATGTTGAAACTGATATATGATAGGAAATAAACAAAACCTTTTTTAGTTGAGCAAATATTTTTTTAAATTGAATGCGGAACTTAGAATACAAGATGGGTGTATTACCAAGAAATAACAGTTTATTAAAAAGCATACTTTTGTTGCTTATCAAGTCTGATAAATTCTTTTAGGCATTAGAAGGTGCACAGATGGTTTTGGACTTGTCCAAGAATAAAAGAGTAGATGCTGAATTATTGGAAAAAATCACAAGGGAGGTGGAAGGCAGGCTTCCAACAACTGATTCTCTGGGTCCTCTAACAACTGATAATGAGTGTAGTGCAGATCAATGCCGCGTTGCTGATTCTGGATCAGAACATGCAAAACAAGGATCTGGAGTATCTGTTTCTGGAAGATCACGTGAAACAGAGCATTTAATATCATTACTTGGAAAAGTGTTACAGCAGGTATGCAATTCTATCGAGATTTTGTTTGTTAGATGCGTTGTAGTTAAAGTGATGTATGGACTTCCCCGCTCATGGTAGCATGGCCAGACAGGAATCTCTGCTTAATTATATTTAGCATTGAACTCTGTCAAACTGCATGTGGCTCTGCAAGTTATGTAAAGATGTGTGGTACATGCAAGTTATATGTGTTCACTTTAATAGTTAATACTATGATACAGATAGTTAAACATGGGAATGGATGTGGACCTGATATATGGGGCTTATATGCCAAATGGCACAGAATTAACGGTGACCTTGTGATGTGTTCTGAAGCTCTCTTAAAGCAAGTTAGATCACTCCAGGTACAAGCAGATCTTACATATCTTTTTATTAAAAATATTCCATAAAACATTGATTGCATCATATCATACAATGTCTCACAATTTCATCATTTTTTACATTTTATTTATAACATAATTATTACATATTTTACGTTGTTTGATTGTATTTGATTGTATTCTTCCAGGGATCAGACACATGGAAAGACGAAGATCGCTTCCAAAAGTTCGCAAAAGCATCCTTGGAACTTTGCAAGGTGTACATGGAAATTTCCTCTTCTACTGGCAGTAGGAAAGGATTGTTTACTGCTGAGATGCACCTGAAGAACATCATCAAACAGGCAAGACACTTGTTCTGAAGTTTATGTTTGAGGGTTAAAGAATCCAGGAAACAATGTTCTTTCTTTTCTTTAATTTCTGCATTAAATATACTAAATTATAAAGTTTTTCTAATTTATTACTTGTAGTCTCAGGCTCAGAGCTTCTCTGATACAGAAGAGTTCAGGGATATTCAGGCTTGCTATGATGAAGTGAAAATCAAGCTCCAACCGAATTAAATGGCTTGCTAAAATTTTGTTGAAGGCATTATTCAATTTGTAATGTAAGTTCTAACTTCAAAGTTTTGACATGGTGTCATTAGATTGAAGTTCAACCCAATGAAACCACAGAGGCATATATAATAAGAAGGACTGCATTTAGCTTTCTGATTTTCATCAACAGAGGATATCAAAAGCTTGCTTTCAGAATCCTGCATGCGTTGAATACATGACTGAAAGCAATAAGAATGTGCTCTGTATCATACAGTTTATGTTGTAGCATATTATTTAACATTCTGTAAGGATGGTTATGTTGAAGAGGAAAATAGGCGCCAAATGTACGGCAAAAAAGATAAAAAGGCTACTCAATTTATTGGCATGGATACACCGGTACCTTGAGGATATGTTTGAGTTTATTTTTGGATAGTAGTGCAAGGAATGTGAAGACATCTTTTAAAATGATTTTGGTTTGAATTAAAATGGTTTGATATTCTATTAAAAAAACCAATGATTAGGTTGTCAGAAATTAATTCTACAAAATGAATCTGAGTTGATTTATAAATTTAACTTTTGTTTTGTTGGAGACAACTTACGAAAGTTACATAAATGCTCCAAGTGAAAAGTGCTCAGATCCATTATATGGTTTAGGTTTCGATATATATCATACAATTCCAGCATTTTGCAAACTTCTCTGTCAATTCTGAATCACTATGGGCGACCTTAGCATAAACTACAATTATCAACAATGATGTCAAGATCAAATATAAGCACATTTTTTTATGACACAACTGCTCCTTTTTGTCTCTCTAGCCCATCAAGCTGGACTCATTTTGACAGCTATATATCACAAGGAAATAGCAATAGCAATAGCATCGCACCACATATTGCATTATGAAATTCACACTAATAAGACATTCAAAAGGTATGCAAAACCATAGTGTCGAAATTCTATATATAAATATAACAACTAGTACTCCAAATAAGTTAAGTTTTCAAGGTTCCAACTACCTAAAGACCTATACTAAAGGAACTCAAATAATTGTAACCAACAAAGTCAATAAAACCATGATTAACATAGAAATCCTACTGAAGACCTACCTTAAATAATAAGCGACTTTACTGTAAAAGGCCAATCAGACATATCAACAATTTGCAGCTCATTTAGCAGGTGAGGCTCAAAACCTCTTCTATGAACTTGGGTGGTTGGCAAGAATTCTAAGGATCAGATTGTTTATGTACAACATCTAAACTACCAGTCTAAGAATAACAAGAAAAAACCATATGGACGAAATAGTGGTTGTAACTCTGTCCTAGGCTTAAATACTTAGAAATGTTGTCTACTTCATTGCCAGCATACCACCATATACAGTATTTGACAGCTCCAACAGCTGCTGCTCCATTTTATCTTTCCATTTGTATAAATCCATAAACATATCCTGTGAGAGAACGATTATAGATAACGAATATATAAGTATTAGAAATTTTATACAAGTGGTATGTACACACTACCGACATCACCTGAAACATCATCAATGAGTTGTCAATGTCTGACTTCGAGTTATTCGAAGTGACAGTTGTAGAAGAATCAGGGGTCACATTAGGTTGATCTTCATGTCTTGCAGGCAGCAACTCCGGCGACTCACTACCAATTTGAAAGGGAAAAATTAGAAATGCTATAACTAACAAAACATTTTCCCCTTTAATTCGCCTTTTCTCCACTAACAGAAGTGTTCAGGTGGAGGGGAGATTGAAGAATTTGATTTCACATGTCTTACCTCTTCTTGTTAGTTGGTGCTTCGATGAGAAACTGAGCAGGTGGGGCTGAGTTGGGATCTCCCAGTACAACCTCTTGTGGAACATTTAGCAGTTCTGAACTCCCACCAATCCAAGTTGCAAATTCATCATCCTGAATATTTTCTATGTTGGTGCCTTCTATCCAATCTTTCCATTTTTCTGAATAAGAACTGAAAGCGGTACGTCCCCTTGATGCTTGATGATCACTCAATTTATTTGTTATTTCCACAAGTTGTTGCTCAAATTTAGTTTTCCAAATCACCAATTCACCATACTTGCCCTATTAATATATACTACAGTAAGCTAGAGATCACAAAAGTGGAAAAAAATAACCAACTAAAAAACAGATTCAACATAACATGAAATCTATTATATCTTACAGGATGAAGAACTTGACAATATATGGCTTAGTTACCTGCAGACCCTTCATAGAAGCCATAATTTCAGTTAGGTGACGGTCAGTAACAGCTCTCCACTTCAGAAATTCCTTGTGTGTCTCCTGGCGATGAAACAACACAAAATATCATGAATTACGTGAGAGATAGCAAACCATTGAATTATTAAATTATTCAATATTCACCTCCATCAGACTAATTTCACTTTTATCTTGCTTCTTTGCAATGAGTTCCTGCATATCTCTGCTATCCAAATAAAATCATTAAATAAAATATAATAGCAATCATAAAACATTATTTTTTAAATTCAGTTTCCAGGTTCAATACTTCTTCATTTGGGCCATTTCTATTTTAAGCAGTTTCAGGTCACAAGAGGAATCAGTATCCTGGGAGGGAGCACCGCCTGCCCTAAAAGTAGATGGTGGCATCCAGAAAGGGTTCTGCACCCCTGCCTCCTGGCGGACTTTGTCCAAGTCAGCGCTCTCCAACCAATACTCCATGATACCGTTGGTGTTGAACCATCTTCGGAACCGATCAATCCCTCCAGGTGCCACTTTACCATCAATGTGTTTCAGTAAGTGGTCCAAAAGCCCAGTATCACCAATACGTTTGCGGGCAGCCATTCTTAGTGCAGGTCGGGTTATTGGGTTATCAAAGGTTGCACCTTCAGCCTTTAAGACTTCCCACATGCTTTGCTCAGCTAAATTATACCTACATCACACGATAGCCTCAGCTTAACATATCTCACTAATAGCAAAGATAACAACAGGAAGAAATGAATATGACTATTTTCTTTACCTCTCGGCTGACCATCTGTCCTTACTTTCATTCCTCTTTGACTTAAGCTTCCTACCACTTCGCTTCTCACATGATTCCTCTTTCACCTCTCTAAGCTGACTAAGGCTACGGCACTTCCTTTTCCTAGTTTCTGGCAAAAAGTCAGGTTCAGTTTTAATGGCTTTTTCTTCTTCTTCATCATCACTTGATTCCTCTTCATTCAGAATATCATAAGGAAGTTGACTTCCCTGATCCTCATCCTGATTAATATACTTGACTCGATGACGAAGACCCCACTGTTCCATCCCCTCAGCTCTTAGCTTATACTATCTCAAGTGCTATGTTGGTCCCTAAAAACTTCTGTACGCTCCACAGTCTGCATTACCAACACATTAACGATTAACAATAACCTAGATTCTTGGTAAGTATTCCACGGATGAGAAAGGTTGTTTATTTTTGGTAATTTGAGAAGTGTTAATTTACTCAAAGATACTGCATGACATGAATCCAACAACCAGCAAGATACCATTATTCTTTACAATTTCAAATTAATCAAGGGCAGAACCAAACTTGTTTCATACCATATCTGATAGTATGCAGTCAACAATCAAAAGCAATTATAAAAACTATATCTGGAAAATACTCGGTAGAAATTGAAACGGAAATACATAATTGGGATACAATTTAGGGATTGCATAGTTAGTCTCCCCTTTGAAATTCCTACATGCCAGATGCCACAGTCATGTTTTGGGTCATCAGAGCTCTCCCATATGCACTTGGAAGTGAATGTCTACTAAACTTGCAATTGGCAGAAATAACAGATCTAATATGGACTGCACTTTATGTCAATGTTACAGGATTATCAATTAAAAGAACTTGTAAAACATGCTTGAAGAATCATGTATCTTAATGCAAGTCTTAATGTGTCTGAGAGAGAGCATTAAACAACCACAATTTCATCCACGGAAAACAAGAAAACACAGAAATAGATGGTTAACTGAATTGGCATTCTGCTCAAACTATTTCTTGTGACATGGAACATTAAGATACTGCAAAAGTAGTCATTAGGAGCGACTTGTAAAGAGGGAGCGGAATGGGAAGGGAAGGCCAAGTCCCTTCCCGTGCCACTCAAGGAAAGGATGGATGGCATGAATTCCCCTCCCCATCCTTATTTAACAAGTTAAACAACCAAACGATGAAAGGACATATTCTTTTTCGTTGCATTATTTGCCTCTCAATTCCACTATAAGCTACTCTCTTCGACACTATTCAAAACTCCCAGACATAAAGTAAGTTCATCGGGATTAAGAATGTGCGGCAGTTAAGCATATACCCAACATATCCTATCTAGGTAGTCGATCGCACGAGGTGTGGAAGAAAGTGTCGCCATCCTTCCCCGCGACGGAATGGCACATAGCGGTGCAGTTGACCGTCACGCCTGTGGTGGGTTGAGTTGCAGCAGAGACGTGTGCCAAAACCCACTGCAGCATGAAGAGCCTAATTTTATTGGGAAATGTCATTTTTCTCTTATTTTTTATCACATGGCATTGGTTTTTTATAAAACACTCCTCCCTTTCCTTCCTTTTAAAAAGTCACGTGAAAACACGTCTGTTTCACTTCCTTCCCTTCCCCTTTTTCCTTCTCCCCCTTCCCTCTTGCCCCTTCCCTTCTCCCCCTTCCTTTCCTTTTGTTTTCCCCTTCCCTTCCATAAGTGAGTTTATTTTTGTTATCAAAACTTAAAGAGTACAAATTACTTATAATTTAGTGTATTTTGGTGTATTTGTATATTTATATGTGTAGGGTATAACATATAATCTGGTGTATTTGAAGTATTTTTGTATATTTATATGTTTAGGATATAAATTACTTACATTTTGTCCCCTTAGTTGTAGCGGTCATCCCACTACCCGCTATAGCTTTTCTGGGGTCGGCCACTATCTGCAATTGACTACGTAGTATCGTATGCAAAGGGATACCACCAAGAAATCACAGAGAAAGAAAACCTAATTCCTTGGCACACAAGACTGACCAAATTCTTAAATACATTTACTAACTGTAAAACCAGAGCAAGTAAATAAACCCTATCATCAAGATCTCTTACCCGAGCAACAATTCAAAGCATCCCTAAAAATCAAATCAAACAGTAAATGGGTCACTGAAGAAACCCTAAAAAACGCAAATACAGAAGCAAATCCGTGAACAATGAAACCCACCAAAAAATAAGAAAATTTTAACTGATTCATATGCAATGTGACGATTTCATCAAATCATAAATCCCTAATCCCAAATTCATGCAGCAGTTACGAATTAGCGCAACGATAAACCTAACAAAATGGGCTTTAAAAATGTGAATGAAAGAAAAATGAAGTAAAAAGAGAAGAAGTGGAAGAAGGGAAACGTACATCAACGAAATGTTGAAGTGCAAAGAGAGAGAGAGAGAGAGAGAGAGAGAATGTGGACAACAGTGTGAAAAACACAAACCCAGATGAGCTAAAAGGAACTGTAGTAGGACAAAACTACTATTTTAATCTTTAACCTATTTTATTTTTTTAATTTGGTAGATAACTTTTGTCCCTTACAAGTTGGTTTTCTTAATTTCTGGTAAGAGTAATTATACATGAGGAAAAAAAATGTATATATTAACATTGATTATTCATTCATATTTTTAATGATTATATATATTATTACATTAACAAAAATAATGTGATCTTTTGAATAAAAAAGTGATAAGAGTCGTTAAGTTAGATAAAATATGATATATTTTATAGACAAATTCAATTAATATAAAAATTAATTTTTTTTATTATTTTTTGTCCATTACAAAATGCAAGAATAATTCTAAAGATAATGTTTATATCACTTTTATATTATATCATAATGAACAAAAAATAATGAAGATATATTGATTCATATACTATTTGAATTTGTCTCCACAATATACTATGTTTTGTTTAATTTAATTACAATTATCACCCTCTTTTGTTTAAAAAATTACATTTATCTTTGATCCAAGGGTAGTGAGTGTGATGTATGTATATAAAGCATAGGATTTATGTAGGTGTAGAAAATGGAAGTGTGATTTGTGTAACTTCACTAAAACTAGAGAGTGTAAGTATAATTTACTCTTCTATTACTTTTTTAGGGTACACTAACACCTCTGAATTTTAATGAAATTACACAAATCATTCATCCATTTTTTGCACATACATAAACCACTGGTAATTTTTATACTTACATTATACTAACTACATTTGAAGGGGGTAAGTGTAATCTTTTAAATATAAAATGATGGTGATTGTAATTAAGTTAAACTTCAATAGGTGTTGTGTAATTTAATCTTAATTAATTAATTATACATTAAGTAAGATAAAGTTTGATTATGAAAACACTCTTATATGTTCTTATGTATTTAAGCAATATATCTTAAGAATTATTGATACTTTTATAACGAAACAAAAATAATGGAGAGTCATTGACTTTTATTCTATTTGAACTTGGATCCACAATATATTATATTTTGTGGAAATCTTTTGTTAACTAAACAAAGTTATATCATTTCTTATCTATGACCATTGTCATTAGAGATATATTTTTTGAAAAATAAATGACAGTTTATAAGTACTCATAAACTCAAACATAATCTCGATATACTTTATTTTATCTCCGACATTTAAATCAAATATTGTTAACAATATAAGGCTATGTACCAAGAAATGATTTACAAAACATGAATACATAAATCATCTTTTTATCATCATTTTTTTAAGACTTATTATAAATATGTCCAAATTATGTAGTTATTATTAAACAAAAAATAATTGAGCTTATTTCAATCAATGGAAAATATATGTTCTATATTCTCAAACCACATGGATTCTTGGAGAGACTTATTTGATGACATTTTAAATAATTTTGAAACTTAATTTTATCCATATGATACATTTATTTCAACCAATTATATAAATAATATTTTTTAAATAGTTTAAAAAAATATTTATTGTACACTTCAATCCACCTGTCTATCATTAATTAGTTAGGGATATATCTGCCTCAACCCAGTCAATCATGTATACCGAACCTTTTCTTTTTCTCTTACGGCCCTTGGAATTTCAAATTCGTCTAGTTATATATATATATATATATATATATATATATATATATTTTTGGAATACCAAATATATCTATTACCTTATAAGTAATGAATGAATAAATATCTTATATTCCAAGAAGTGTACTACTTTACGTGACACTATCTGTGATTGGTTAGAATAATATTTAGTTATTAAAATTTTAATTTAAATATATTTTTCAAACAATTACAATGACACACCTTTGTGGGACAATACATGCGCTTCTACAAGGAACTAATCACTTTCGAGATGCACGACTGTTACTCCCAACAAGTGTTCATCACAAGAATCGAACCATTGTCCTTTGATCATCCTGAGAATCTAGCAGAGCCTTACACTAGGTTGAGAAGGACCCAACCCTACCCGCTCTCTCTGTATGGCTCGATCATGATCAGATTTGAATATGACCGGGTCTAGGTTTAAAAATTAGACCCAAAACAATATTTAGAGTCAGGTAGGGACCATACATGACCCGACCCAGCCCATGGTCTATCACTCATCATATTTGTATATGGGAATGGAGTATCTCCTGGCATAATGAGATAAGTTATCTCCTCCTGCTAGTGAAATCATGACATATGTCATGTTTCATCATTTTCTATAATTTTTTTTAAAAAAATAAACAAATAGCACACATGTCACATTTTTACTGGCTAGAAGAGATAAGTTATCTCCTGATATGAGGAGATACATTACTCTCTTTGTATATATCTCTATTTAATTGTATACAGATTAATGACATTTTTTGTCAAAAGTATCATTGATTCTCTAGTCAAATTACATATTCATCTTCATAAGTAATATTGAGAAGACTTTATCTAAAATGAGTATGAATTATATTTAATCGGACCTATGATCAGATTTAAAGGTTGACTCAATCAATATTTATGATTAGGTTAACTTCGGTTCTAGGATCGAATCCAGGTTCAAAAAATGACTCGACCAATATTTAGGGTCAAGTGAAGGACAATCTTTAACCAATCTCAATCTGACTCATGCTAATCCTTATCTTACACCAATAAACCAATAACAACTCATTTAATTAAATATGAAACAGAAGTAACTAAGGGTTATGTAAACTTTTATGGAGAATGAACCTTTAGTTAAAAGCCAACTTAGAATGGAAAATCAAGGGTATGTTTGATTAGGGTTAAAAGCAATGTTGAGAAACCCGAGCCGGATGTCAAACCAGCAGATATCCTGTATTTGGTTTAATCGGTTTAAACGATTAAACCGTCTGGTCTGACCGGGTGATTCATACATAATTAATAATTTTTATCTATAAATATATAGTTATATATAAATGTAAAACTTTACATAATTAATAATTATGTATAATTATATTGAAGTAATATCATCTTCATCTTTTCTTAGACGGTAGTAAAACAAAATATTAGAGCAGTGTTCCATTTTTTTTAATTTTTAAGTGAACCGTCCGGTTAACTTCTCGGGTTAATTCGGTTTAACCGGGTTTAACACAGTCGGACCAGAATTTTCCCGGTTCAAAGTGGTCCAACTCTCATTCGGTTAAGACTGCAATACTGAGCCGTTTTCAAGTTCGATCAGTGGTCAGACCGGCCGTCTGGTTCTCATAACACCGGTTAAAAGTAAAGGAATGAAGGGGTGAAATATTTTTCTTGGTTACATTTAAAAACAATTGGCTTATAATTTTGCCAAAATTTTCCGTGTATGATTCACATCTCAGTTTTTTTTTCCTATTACACAATTATCATTTCAAGATACTTGCTCCATTTTATTTTCATTAACACGTCACATCTCCACCAAATAAAGTGAAAGCAATTAATGAAGTGAAAATATCATTTAATCAAGTAATTAACTCTATAAAAATTTAAGAATATTTAGTAAATTTCTTAATCAAAGTACACAAACCTTAACAATATCATAAAAAACGGAGGAGGTAACAAATCTAAGTAGGTTCCTGTTGCTTTCATGCAATGTTATCTACGTAACAAAAGGATGCTCAGATTACACAAGTAGCAAAACAAAACTTCATTTTACCTTAAAGTTTGAGTTAGATGTAGATTATAATGAATCGTAAAAAATCCTGTGCTAAGAAAAATATCTCAGATAATTGGGAGAGGCACGTGTCCTAAAATTCATACATTTTCTCCCAAAAATGATTTAACATTGGATAAATTCCAAACCATCTATTAATGGGAAAAGAACTAGACAGACAATAAATAATCTATAACAAAATTCATCATAATGCCATGTCTATATGCTGATTGATTCACAAAGTAGAAACCACATGTCCAGTTTCTGACCTTTGGCATCACAGCATTTTCTATTGTCTGTCTTTCTCTTCATCAGGTCCCTTCAACTAGTTAAACCTGTTTCTTCTTTTCTAAGTTAGATACAGCTACCCGTTGTCGCTTCTGCCAAGAAGGGATCTTACCCGGGAACGCCCACCTCAACAGTCTCTCCCATGAATAGCATACCAAGAACATCAGAAATGCCCAAAGCAATAGTTTATCCCTTAATCCCACTGGCAGTGGCACCAACTTCAACCAGTCATTTAGGTCCCTGAAGAGATCAGATGTAATCGCAGTAAAGAAAATAACTGCAGCAACAAGCGCATATCGGAATGGCTTGTTTTCAGAAATACTCTGGTTGAAGGGGTGGCCCATGTAATTCACAGCGAAGGTGGCCACCTGAAGCATCATGCTCACCATGTAGGAAACAGTATTCACCAAGTTGGGATGAAAATCTGCATCTGGCTCAATGCATTCATCTGGCATGTATTTCTCAGCTTCTCTCACAGATGAAATAAGAAAAAGCAGGTGAATGGTAAATTGTCCCAAGAGGGAAAGCAATACATAAGCACAGAAGATATTGGGGTGGGGACGTTCGGCTGAAAGAGTGGGAAGAGGGCGGGCATGTGAGATGAAGAGGAAAAAGGAAGCAGTGAAGACACCGCTTATTGTGGCTTGCACATCACCTAACTTGACACCATCCAGATACATAACACTCAGCACATATGCGGTAGCAAGGCAGTTGAGGCCCAGAATTTTAAACATTTGGAGGGTTGTCACTAGGGTACTGCGACCTTGACGAATAATGTCAGTGGTGGGAGCAACAGATGCATGCTTTGCGGTGAATGGGGATGCCATTGAGGCATCACCAAGCTTGACCATGGGTGCACGACCATCTCCTTCCTCATTAAGCTCGTCCATCATCTTCTTAAGCTTCTTTCGTTGCATGTCAACTGCTGCTTGATGACGGTTAATAGATGAGTTGGTAGAATCTGATTTTGAAACAACCTTGGAGTTTGAGGTGCCTTCTCCAATTGGGCTAACAGTCTTTCCAGACGCTTCTGGTGTAGGCTTAGATTTCTTTGGCTTGGCAGATTTGGAACCTTCTTCCCCGGATGCGTTTCCACTTTGAGTTGGGGGCAAGGCATTCAGAAGAGCAACTCCTACGTCAGCCTAATTCAAAGATAACCTCGTAAGCCCCTACTGTTGGTAAAAGATTCATGCAAGATGCTAAACCTTTACAATTATGTCAATTCATGATGCAGGACAAACAGCATCATAGGTTAATACCAATGATAATTAAATGCACAATACAAATATTTCTAATTACAGAAATGAAAAAGTTAGAGACACTGAAATAACATGGCTATATAACTAAGACTGTAGCATAGTTCATCACAATGCAAGATGATTATTTTATCACTCAAATATTATCCTTTACATGTAGGCACTAGCAAGTTTCCTTAATATGGTGATGCTTTGGGATGGATGTGGAGGTTGAAATTGATAAACAGACAGATATTTGTACTTTCAAATGACGTTCAATATCCAATATATTCTGCATTTATTATTATCAAACACAAATTACCTGCTTCAATGCTCCAACATCATTGGTTCCATCCCCACACATCAGTGTTATCCGTCCCACTGTTTTGAAAGTGGTCATGATAAGTTCTTTTTGCTCAGGAGCAACTCTAGCAAACACCTGAGACAATAATTAAACTGTTACCATGAAACATCACTAAAAACCAAGTTCTAATGTTTAGTCATTTAGCACGGATCAGAACCTTCACATAAGGAATGACCAGAAGATGAGCTGATGTCTGTTGCAACATCTCAAAGCTATCACCTCCAACACACAGATCATGAGTCTCAGATAAAGATTCAACCTCTTTCGCACTGAAACCAATTTTAATAATAGTCAGCCCATAGTTTAAAAGTGAAAAATAAAAACATTATAGATGAGTCCGGAAGCAATGGAATGTAAGAATTTTAGCTACAAGTTTTGCAGAGCAACAAAAATACCTTTATCAGAAAAAATGAAAAGCGCTAGGGCAAATACAATAATTTAAAATAAACAAGAAACTTAGAAAAGATTAAAAGAAGAAAAAGGAATTAAACTGCATACAGAAGGCTAGCACAACCAGGAAAAAAAAGTGAAACTACCTGTAGCGAATATTTTCAGTCTCATCAGGGGACATCCAAGTATATCCTTCACCATTACTTGCTGGACCAAGGATTAACGTAGGTTTAGATATAATATGAACTTGCCTAGCAACATGGCAAGCTGTCAAAGCTTGGTCACCAGTAATCATCACCTATCAATTTAATCCAGAAAGGTGCTTGACAGTTAGTCCTTACTGGTTAAGTGATCAAGAAAAATCCAAAAACTTGTGCCCGAAACTCTCCATCCCTGCCATCTAAACCTCCAGTGCTAAAAAAAGGTGGTTAATTTATCATAGGTGGGTAATTGATCACTAGATAAGTCATTATGTAGCCAAATATTCTTATTCTTATCCGAGATAAATGAAACAAACCCTAATATAGAAGTGCATACGGACACTTCTAAGCTTAAACCCAAACAGTTATGTAGATCAAAGGTGATAATTAGTCTCCCTCTACCATAAAATCATCTGTAATGTTGCAACTGACCGAGGATACACTTACCAAGTCATGTGAGGATCCTTTCAATTCGGATAAAACAGTGGCTGAATCTGATCTGATAGGACAATTGAATACCTGAAAATAACATAGTACCAACAATTAGCATCAAGTCAATGAAAAGTGAAGTTGTCGAGAATTAACACTAAAATTATATGAGAAGGAAATTGATTGAGTACCACAAAACCAGCAAAAGTAAGTTTGCTCTCTACTAAATCTCTATCCAAGCTTCTAGCTTCATTGACCTTCAAGCATTTAACAGTAAACATGCTTATGTTAAAAATTGAAATAAAAATAGCAAAGTGGTAATAGATCATGCAACAAGTGGTGGGGGAAGAAGGAAACTAAGCATTCTTCGGGAGCAAAGAGAAAAAATAATGCAGGTCCCAATTACACTTAAGTGTCTGGGACCAAGTTTAATAAAACAAAATGATACTACAGGGAAAACTATCTACGGTTGTGTTAGGCTGCTTACAGCCAATGTAAAATCTTATTGAATCTCTACGACATGGACAATGTGATTGTGTTGTTGTATACAAAAGGGAAAATTAATTTGGTTATATGTCAAAGGATCTACAGTTCTACACAAATAAGTGTGATTAGGAATTAAATCATAACTAGAAACTAATTGAAAATATTAGCCTATCAATGAAAATTTATCCTCTTTGAATAACTCAAACGGCAAGGCGGGAAATTTTGACCAACATTCTGGTTCCCTGTTCATAACTCAATATATTATGGAAACAGATTCATAAAACTCAAATGGCAAGGCAGGAAATTTAATTAATTTTTTTGCAAAAGACATTACCTTCCGTACGAATGTACAAATATTCTACTAGTTAGTATGAAAAAAAATCATGTATACTTAGATTTTAACCTCTAACCACAAAAATATGTGGTTTTCTCCTCCTTCTTTTTTTGTAAACCTAGAATGTAGTTTTCTCCTCCCTCTTTTTTAGTGTTTGCCACTTTACCATGTTTGAATTTGAATTCTATAAATTAGAAGAAATTGAGTAAAATATATATTGATTCTTCACCAAATAAGACGATAGAGGGATCAATGTGATAACCACTTTAATCTTTTAGGACCAAAGCACTTATGTTCAGCTAGTGTTGCGATAACTGGACCGAACCGGACGGTCCGACCAGTTTGACTACTGACCGGACTTGAAAATGATTCTGGTTTATAGTCTTGACCTAGTGAGGGGTTGAACTGCTTTGAACCTGAGAAATTTTGGTCCAACCATGTTAAACTCGTTTGAACTGTAATAACCCGGGAAGTGAATCGGATAGTTCACTTCAAATTTTGAAAAAATAAAATACTACTCTAACGTTTTGTTTTACTCTGGGCCAACAAAAGACAGGGAGATGTTATTTCAATATAATTATATATAATTGTTAATTATATAAAATTTTGTATATACATATAACTATATATTTATAAATAAAAATGATAAATTATATATGAAATCATCCGGTCCGACCAGACAATTTAACTATTTAAACTGGTTAAACCTAATATAAGACCTCTTTCAGTTTGATGTTCGGCTCGAGTTTCATAATATTGTGTTCCGAGTAGTTTTATTTCATTAATGTTTACATTACAATTACATTACGCTTGCTCTTTCTTGTCATAAATTCCTTTTAGAGTAGATAAAAATCTATATACAGTGATATTATAATAGTTTTATACACTATCAGTTCATCAATTACTATTTATTTTCAACTATCACCTGCTCTTCAAAAAATAATATAAATGAATAATGAACAATGTACGATTGTATATAAACATTTACACTGTCAATGCATAAATATTATACTCATGAATAATGTTATTTCATTTACACATCACTAACGTTGAGTTTGGTTGGGTAGAGTTAGAGAAGAGAGAAGAGAGGGAGAGAGTAGAAGAGAAATGAGAAATTTCTCCCCTTTGGTTGAGAGGGAAAAAAAGAAGGGAGAGAAGAAAAAAGTGGGCGTGTCCATAAAATTTCTTTCTCTCCACTTATGAGGAGAAAATGAGAAGAGAAAGAGAAACTTTACTTGAAGAATGACCTATTATCCCAAATTGTGTCCCAAACTTTGTCACAAATCATATCAATTAAAAATATTAATTAAAATTATAATAAAATTTATAATTTAAAATTATAACATTTATTTTTAATTAATATTGACAACAATATTTTTCTATCCCTTTTCTTTATTATAGAAACTTTTTTGTAATTTGAACCACAATATCATCATTTTATTCTTAACTATTCATTTGTATTAATTTTTTTGAAGAATCAATAATCATCTTTACTTATAGATGGCAAAACGGGTCGCCTGATCCATTTTGTCCATGTCTACAAATGCCCACAAAAATTTAAGCGGACGCAAGCATGCCCGTATTGATTTAACGGACAAAATGACATGCCATGCCAATTTTAAAACGGGCTAAGAGCATTGGGCGGCCCATAGGCATTGGTGAATAATTTAAAAATTATAAATTAATATAATAAAATCAAATGAAACTAAATAAAGTAGTTAAAAGAGAATAAAATTTTAAAAATACTTTGAAATTTTATATAAAGTTGACTAAATCATATTAGAACACAATTTTTTCCAGACATCAAATCATATTACATCATAACATATTGGAATTTTTCTTCTTTTCTTCTTACATTATGTCTACGGGTTGCCCATTACAAATGCTCGTGGGCTTCACAGGCCATGAAAAACGGGCAAATTATACATGTCATGCTCGCACAAAATTATGGGCTATGGGAGCGGGCACGCTAACAATCCCATTTTGCCATCCATATCTGTACTATTAGTCTATACATTTTTCTATATAAATTTAAGAATATTTCATAAATTTCATAATCATTGTACTTTTAAAACATATATCATATTACGAAGGGAGTAACATAACTATACTTATCTTGCTTCTAAATTTTTAAGTAGGTCCCTCTTTTCATTTTACTTAATAGTTATAACGAATCATAACATGTAAATAGTAAAAAAAAAAACTCATGTCCTAAGAAAATATCTCATATAAATAAATAACCTACAAAAAAATTCATCATGCTATGAATCTGTGCTAATTGGTTCACAAAATAGAAACCAAATGTTCCAATTCTGACTTAGTCATCATAGCATTTCCTATTGTCAGTCTTTTTCTTCATCACATCTCCTCTCTTCAACTATTTAGACCTCTTTCTTCTTTTCTAAGTTAGATACAGCTGACCGTTGTCGCTTCTGCCAAGAAGGGATCTTACCCGGGAATGCCCACCTCAATAGTCTCTCCCATGAATAGCATACCAAGAACATTAGAAACGCCCAAAGCAATAGTTTATCCCTTAATCCCACTGGTAGTGGCACCAACTTCAACCAGTCATTTAAGTCCCTAAAGAGATCTGATGTGATGGCAGTGAAGAAAATAACTGCAGCAACAAGCGCATACCGGAACGGCTTGTTTTCAGAAATACTCTGGTTGAAGGGATGGCCCATATAATTTACAGCGAAAGTGGCCACCTGAAGCATCATGCTCACCATGTAGGAAACGGTATTAACCAAGTTGGGATGAAAATCTGCATCTGGTTCAATGCATTCGTCTGGCATGTATTTTTCAGCTTCTCTAACAGATGAAATAAGAAAAAACAGGTGAATGGTAAATTGACCCAAGAGGGAAAGTAATACATAAGCACAGAAGATATTTGGGTGGGGACGTTCAGCTGAAAGAGTGGGAAGTGGGCGAGCATGTGAGATGAAGAGGAAAAAGGCAGCAGTGAAGACACCACTTATCGTGGCTTGCACATCACCTAACTTGACACCATCCAGATACATAACACTCAGCACATATGCGGTAGCAAGGCAGTTGAGGCCCAGAATTTTAAACATTTGGAGGGTTGTCACTAGGGTACTGCGACCTTGACGAATAATGTCAGTGGTGGGAGCAACAGATGCATGCTTTGCGGTGAATGGGGATGCCATTGAGGCATCACCAAGCTTGACCATGGGTGCACGACCATCTCCTTCCTCATTAAGCTCGTCCATCATCTTCTTAAGCTTCTTTCGTTGCATGTCAACTGCTGCTTGATGACGGTTAATAGATGAGTTGGTAGAATCTGATTTTGAAACAACCTTGGAGTTTGAGGTGCCTTCTCCAATTGGGCTAACAGTCTTTCCAGACGCTTCTGGTGTAGGCTTAGATTTCTTTGGCTTGGCAGATTTGGAACCTTCTTCCCCGGATGCGTTTCCACTTTGAGTTGGGGGCAAGGCATTCAGAAGAGCAACTCCTACGTCAGCCTAATTCAAAGATAACCTCGTAAGCCCCTACTGTTGGTAAAAGATTCATGCAAGATGCTAAACCTTTACAATTATGTCAATTCATGATGCAGGACAAACAGCATCATAGGTTAATACCAATGATAATTAAATGCACAATACAAATATTTCTAATTACAGAAATGAAAAAGTTAGAGACACTGAAATAACATGGCTATATAACTAAGACTGTAGCATAGTTCATCACAATGCAAGATGATTATTTTATCACTCAAATATTATCCTTTACATGTAGGCACTAGCAAGTTTCCTTAATATGGTGATGCTTTGGGATGGATGTGGAGGTTGAAATTGATAAACAGACAGATATTTGTACTTTCAAATGACGTTCAATATCCAATATATTCTGCATTTATTATTATCAAACACAAATTACCTGCTTCAATGCTCCAACATCATTGGTTCCATCCCCACACATCAGTGTTATCCGTCCCACTGTTTTGAAAGTGGTCATGATAAGTTCTTTTTGCTCAGGAGCAACTCTAGCAAACACCTGAGACAATAATTAAACTGTTACCATGAAACATCACTAAAAACCAAGTTCTAATGTTTAGTCATTTAGCACGGATCAGAACCTTCACATAAGGAATGACCAGAAGATGAGCTGATGTCTGTTGCAACATCTCAAAGCTATCACCTCCAACACACAGATCATGAGTCTCAGATAAAGATTCAACCTCTTTCGCACTGAAACCAATTTTAATAATAGTCAGCCCATAGTTTAAAAGTGAAAAATAAAAACATTATAGATGAGTCCGGAAGCAATGGAATGTAAGAATTTTAGCTACAAGTTTTGCAGAGCAACAAAAATACCTTTATCAGAAAAAATGAAAAGCGCTAGGGCAAATACAATAATTTAAAATAAACAAGAAACTTAGAAAAGATTAAAAGAAGAAAAAGGAATTAAACTGCATACAGAAGGCTAGCACAACCAGGAAAAAAAAGTGAAACTACCTGTAGCGAATATTTTCAGTCTCATCAGGGGACATCCAAGTATATCCTTCACCATTACTTGCTGGACCAAGGATTAACGTAGGTTTAGATATAATATGAACTTGCCTAGCAACATGGCAAGCTGTCAAAGCTTGGTCACCAGTAATCATCACCTATCAATTTAATCCAGAAAGGTGCTTGACAGTTAGTCCTTACTGGTTAAGTGATCAAGAAAAATCCAAAAACTTGTGCCCGAAACTCTCCATCCCTGCCATCTAAACCTCCAGTGCTAAAAAAAGGTGGTTAATTTATCATAGGTGGGTAATTGATCACTAGATAAGTCATTATGTAGCCAAATATTCTTATTCTTATCCGAGATAAATGAAACAAACCCTAATATAGAAGTGCATACGGACACTTCTAAGCTTAAACCCAAACAGTTATGTAGATCAAAGGTGATAATTAGTCTCCCTCTACCATAAAATCATCTGTAATGTTGCAACTGACCGAGGATACACTTACCAAGTCATGTGAGGATCCTTTCAATTCGGATAAAACAGTGGCTGAATCTGATCTGATAGGACAATTGAATACCTGAAAATAACATAGTACCAACAATTAGCATCAAGTCAATGAAAAGTGAAGTTGTCGAGAATTAACACTAAAATTATATGAGAAGGAAATTGATTGAGTACCACAAAACCAGCAAAAGTAAGTTTGCTCTCTACTAAATCTCTATCCAAGCTTCTAGCTTCATTGACCTTCAAGCATTTAACAGTAAACATGCTTATGTTAAAAATTGAAATAAAAATAGCAAAGTGGTAATAGATCATGCAACAAGTGGTGGGGGAAGAAGGAAACTAAGCATTCTTCGGGAGCAAAGAGAAAAAATAATGCAGGTCCCAATTACACTTAAGTGTCTGGGACCAAGTTTAATAAAACAAAATGATACTACAGGGAAAACTATCTACGGTTGTGTTAGGCTGCTTACAGCCAATGTAAAATCTTATTGAATCTCTACGACATGGACAATGTGATTGTGTTGTTGTATACAAAAGGGAAAATTAATTTGGTTATATGTCAAAGGATCTACAGTTCTACACAAATAAGTGTGATTAGGAATTAAATCATAACTAGAAACTAATTGAAAATATTAGCCTATCAATGAAAATTTATCCTCTTTGAATAACTCAAACGGCAAGGCGGGAAATTTTGACCAACATTCTGGTTCCCTGTTCATAACTCAATATATTATGGAAACAGATTCATAAAACTCAAATGGCAAGGCAGGAAATATTCTTACTGTCATGTCAGGAAGAGACTTGTAAGCCAGAGCAAGAACACGAGACCCCTGACGTGTATGTTTTTTGTAGGTTTCAACATATGATGGTGGTATATCAATTAGCCTGTCTTGAACAATTTCTGGGGCACCCTGAAACAGAATTTTATAACTTACCGCTTAGAGGGATACAATAAAGGATAAGATCAGTGGTAATTCTGAAATCACTACTGATTAAACAAATTAAAATATAGAAGATGCGTGTAGTTTAACATCCATTTCTAATCTAGAAAGTATAAGAGAAAGAGAGAAAAAAAGTAAAGCAAAATAATTAAGAAGTTAGACGCGCAAGACTTTGGGCTATGCAGAACCCAAACTAGCCCACTCACAAACATTTTTTGTAGAATGTAAGGTCCATTAAAGCTCTAAAGAAAGGAGGAATCTTTACTGCTAACTTGCTAAGCTAACTAGAATGGCAGCCAACTGCCAAAACCCAATCCTCCAAAAACAAAGTAAAGAAAAAACAACCGAGACATTAATTGCTATTTTCCAAGACTTGATCTAATTAACACTTGTAGCGAACACATAACAAGGCATTTTCCACTAGGTGTGGTTGGCTGCATGGATCAAACAGTGCCATTTTGTTCTATAATAGTGGAACCATATTCCAAAAAATATGGAATAGGAATGTCATTCCCTATGCTTTTGAAGTAATGAGATTCCACAAAATCAAGGATAGAATTTGGAATACATATGACACATTGTTCATTAACAAACACAGGAATCCTCTGGTTCCAAGCTTCCAACATTAAATGTGAAATGGTGTTCCCTTCATTCAAAGAAAACATCTGTCATAGTTTCATTAAACTACAAGTACATAGTAAGTAAGTAGTGGGCAAATTGAGCTTATAACGAAGCAACTCAAATCAGGAAGAACCTGAAGAACATGATTGGGAAACATGCATGCATCTAAAATTTCAGATTCAAACAGGACATTGAGCAACCAACAAACCTTCACAAAGGCAAAAAATCCCTCCTGAATGCGAACAACAACAGCCATTCGTTTCAGATGAGATGCAAAATGGTACCGCTGAACAATTTGGACAGGATTGCCATTTCCCCTGCAATTTCATAGCATATCAGGATAAAACAAAGACTCCACAGAAAGAACTGTATAAAGTATAAAAAGATAACAGGAATATAATTATCAGGGAAAAGAAAGGGCAAGAATTTTGCATTTTATTGGTACTCTTGACTCCTCGGGAACTTACCTTAAATCTTACTTTTAGTTCACTATCGATTCTCCTAATAGAGATGGTTTTTTCGAGGGGAGGGGGATCTAGAAATAAGACGCTCCTTCTAAGGTCATATATTTTGTCCGGAATGCTGTTCTTAATAGGATTAACACTAATGACATGTCACAGAAGGACACATCTCTAACTGCTTTATCTCCCAACGTTTTTATGTGCAGTTCTAGTTCAACAACCAGGGCTCACATACTTTTGCACTGTTCTGCAGCTAATTTTTTGCTGGAATAAGCTGTTCGATATTTTTGAAAAGAACTGGGTCTGTCCTGCGAATTTGCAGAAGTTTCTCCACAGGTTATATAGCTCATATGAAGAAGCTGAGATTCTGTGGAAATGTTTCTCTGCACTTGCAGAAATTTGAGATTCTGTGGTACACTGTTCAATCTTTGTAGTTTCTATGGTGCTTGACCAGACATGAATGCTATAGCTTTTAATGGCAATTGTTTGTCTTTAGACTTCATTTGGTATAGGGTCACTTTTTTAAAGTTTTTAGGACCAGTTTGATGTTTTGCTCACGGTGTTTCTAGCAGTATTCTTTTGTCGAACATACAGAGATTAGCATGCTTTGTACATGATCCAATATGCAAGGTTCAAGTCACCTATTTTTTCATTGTTTAGACGAGAGGATGTGTTCTCCTCTTTGTACTTTTCTCTTCTTCCTTAATAAAACTCTTTCTATAAAAAAGGGGCAAGCATACAAACCACAAATATCATGGTCAATATTTATAGCATATCTCCATGACTCATATTCTTTGCTTTATTAATCATAATTTTTTGTTGTTCTAGTAACAGGAATACTGAACAGTACGAACCAGTTTGTTGGCCTTGAGTGACAACAATCAAATTAAATAAGTCCAATCACCAAAAATTTCCAAGTGAAAAATACACGTGAACTAAAAAGAAAATTCAAGTGGGAGCTGAATCAATAGAGGGATGCAGAACTACGATACTAAATAAGAAATAAGTTCACTTACTTTTTTGGAACAGCCTTCTCATCAGATTTATAACTCCAATCAATTCCCTTAAGCGCAGCCTTCTCAAGAGGATCACCAACCTGTGGGATATTAAGGAACTTATATGAAAATAGCGAAGATGAATGGAGCAAATATGCAAGTCATTCTTCTACTTCTAGCTCTATTAGAGAATTAGTGTTGTATTAAGTTAGCTTGCTTTTTAGGCAAGCTAACCTAACATTTTGGCCTTCTATTGTAAGGACTAGTGCTGAGTCAGCTTAGCTTATTAAGCAAGCTGTTACTCAGGGGTAGTTATTATTGCAATAGCTTGTTGTGGAAGCTGTCCATGTATACATTTCTATAAATAGAGATGTTCACTCATTGTAATAGATGAATTGACATATAATAAAAATTCAGTAACTGTCTAACTGAATTAAGTTACTCTCTTTCACTTCTCTCTGTTCTCTCTCTCCTCTTTCCACTCTCAAGCCACAGTCAAGAATACCAGTTGCTCAAGCCTGATAGCTATCAAGCACCAAACATAAAATATATTGGTAAACTGGTAAACATAAGACTTGGAGCAACATAGAATTGAAGAAAGAAAAGGAAAGGAAAGATCTCTTTCCCGAGTCTAGAAAAAAACTTCATTGGACATTGGATCCCTGGAAAAATGGTTACTATCATCTGCAAAATCAAGTTACCATGATGTCCAAAGTAAAGTAACTTCTGTTGGTATATCAATAGTCAGCATGATATCAATAAGTAAAAAGGAAAATGTAAGCGAGGCAAGTAATGAAGCATTCCTAATTAATTAACCGTTTAACATTATAACTATAACATGATCTAAAGACTAAGACTGACTTAAACCACCTTCAAAAGAGGGAGAGGCATACCAGCTTATTCTCAACAAACACCAATGCATGGCAAGAAGCCAGGATTTCTACAGTTCGCACAGGCACTCTACTCATATCAGATTCTAAATCTGTTGTTCCTGTCAAATCAACAACTCCTGAAAACTCCTACAATAAAGTTGGGAAAAAATGTATTATAGCACAAAATATGGTCTCAAATGATAAACAAATATCGTGGCTTGAAATAGCATACCATGTCATCAGATGTAAGAGTCCCAGTCTTGTCAAAACAACATATATCAACCTGTACGGCAATGCATGTACAAGACGTTCAATAAAAACCAATTTCAATATGGTTTATATCTAACAAAGTGAAGGATATACAAAAGCAGAAACATAGTAGTAGTGCTCCAGGTACCTTCCCAGCAAATGGTATTCGAAAAGGTTCTGTACAAAAAATTCCACGCCGAGCCAGTGCAATCAGAGAAGTATTAACAGCTATTGACAGTTCCATTGGTAACTCAGGAGGTATCACAGAAGTAACAATAAGTGAACAACTTAGTATAAGTTTATACTTGCTCCTTGTGGGATCTTCTAGCCCCTGTATCATACAATTGACAATTTACCATGTCATCATAATTCACCATTAAGACCAAGCCATATCAATATTCATCTTCACCATTCATCTGTACGGATGCATTACCTTAATAAGCACATAACCAGCAGCGATTAGAGCAAATATAACCAAGAATAAAATGAACAGTCCACTTTCCCAACTATTAGCAGTCACCTGTGACATATCAATTTAGAAGGTAGAAATAATTATTATTTTTTATTCAATGACACTGGAAAAAAAATACTCAGGCTTAGCCTATGTTTGGTATAGATTATTTTTTATTATCTTTTATTTATAAGCTTCTTTTATAAACTAAGCTTGTTTGTGTAACAAGCTTAATTTATAAAGAAGCTTATAAACCAAGAAAACTAAGCAACTTTCAGATAGGTTGGTTTTTTCAGTTTATAATCTCACAGATTATAATCATAGATAAATATAATCATAACATAATCAAAAAACACAATCTGTATCTAACACACTCTTAAGGCATATATCAATTTACCCTTTCTGTAGAGAATAAGATTGTCCGCATCAGTTTTCCTTGGCTTGTTTCAAACCCTATCCTCAGAACAACAGCTAAGCAGCCACCATCAGGCGTTTTTAGAGGGAAGGTCTGACTCCAAACAAGATTGTTAGAAACAGAGGATGAGAAGCATGAGTAATATCACAACATTAAGTGAAAATGTTTAATATTAGCCAGAAATCACCTTATCTGGAGTGTGCTGCAGTATTTTAGTTCCACCAAATAAGACATGGCTTTTATCTCGCTTTGCTGACAACTTCTCCTCAATGCCCCTAGCCACGATCGAAACCTAAAAGGATGGACATATCTAAATGAGAATCATGTATGAAGAACATCATAACATAAAAAAACTCCAGTCCCAATTTGCTTAGCAGAGATGCATTTAGATAGATCAGCCAGCCATAAGAAAAATTAAATGTCCAATTCAGACCTTCAATTTTCAAGGAAATGAGGAGACTACGTACAATAATGAACTCATATGACCAGATACATAATTACATACACAAATAAACAAGGACATGCACAAATATCAAAATTTTTAGAAAGAACAATCTGAAATCAGAATTCATATTCAAAGATTTTTAGTAAGTCATAAAGTGGATAGAATAATCACTATCAGTATATCAAATAAAGAAAAATCTGAAGCAAGAGTGTGGCACAATTATAGCTTGACAATAAGCAAAGGAGGCAGGGCTGTAAGCCAAATATTGAGCAAAATGTTTCATCATGTCCGTAATATCTGTCAAAACAAGTTGCTCAGCTTCCAGGATAAAAATCAATATCACTACTTTTAGTCATTCTTAACCAGCATAGAAGCATGCCACAAGTAACTCAACGGATAACTACTGCCAACAACGTTCAAACTAGCAAACTAATAATAGTGCAAATCTGGCAATTGAACACTGAATCATCTACTCATAGCTTATAGCAAATTATAATGCCCTACAGCATAAGATCAAATTATACTTTTAAGTATCATATATATCCATTGGTGATTAGACAAGCATAGTAAAGAGTAGTTCAGAAATGAGAAACACCTTCCATTGAGGAGTGGACTCGCCTGTCAGAATAGCTTCATTCACAATTGCACTTCCAGCCAATATAAGCATGTCTGCAGGTACAGACTTCTCCTCTCCATTCTGACCAGAAGAGCGACCTATAGAGACAACATCCCCAGGCAAAAGATCTGTACCAGAAAGTTTTACCCACCTGTAGTCCGCTCAGTATACAAGCAAGCATTAAAATTTTACTCCGTTAAACCTGCCTATGAGCGTATTAAGTATTAACAACGGGATAACATACTTGCCACAGCGATGTACCATTAGGATCTGACTATCCACTCTAACACGTCTTAACTCTGTTAGGGTCTTCAACCGACTTTTTGCCATAGTCGACTCAAACATAAACAACATAAATAGAGTAAACAAACTGTAATACCAGTATTCATCTAAACACCAGAGACCCACACAGAAAACCTGATCATAATAGAAGCAAAAAAACTGTCAAGTGTTAGCATGAAGACTAAGGACATAAAAGATGGAGAAGAGTGATAAAAGAAGATCACCTGAAATACAAAAAAAGGTTCCATGCAGTGCTCTTTCATCAATTTCTGAAATGTTGGCTGAGGATAATCAAACCTAGAGAATCAAAAACAAAATATTAGCGATCAAAATAAAACATAATGCTCAAAAAGGCAAGCCAGAAGACAAACATCTCTTTGGCAAAGGGGCAAGAATCAATAATTTGTAAAAGCCTTAAAACAGGGGATTGCCTCGAAGACATGTCTGATTCTTAAATGTTGACGTATAAGCAAACAATTCCAACTATAAACTAGCTATAACTTCAGCACCAAAAAATGTGTTCTGAAGGATAGCAGATGCGCTGCATATGATGTTTACAACAAAGAAAAAGTAAACTCACACATTCCGACCCCATTTCTCAGTAGCAGCAAGAACTTTAGCTTCTGAGCCATGACCACTACTCTTGAGATAATGTCCAAACGTTTCCTTGGTAGGGTAAGAAAGTTTGCAAAAAGTCCCTTTCTCCTTTGAATAGACAAAACATTGTTTCCTAAACTCAAAGTAAATCTCTTCCAAATCCACCGCTGATGACGAACCTGCAGGCTGCACAAGCAAACACTTAACCATGTAGACAACCAAAGCAAAAGCCATTCGAGGAAGAGAGAAAAAAAATTGCTCAACAAAACACAATCTGTAAGACTAGGAAACAAACATGTAAACAAAGAGATAGCTGGATTCACAAACCGCACAACTCAAAATTAGTAAGCAAAGTGAGCATGCTACAAGCAATAGCACAGTATCAAGGGCAACATTGCCTTCTCACGGTGCAGTCTACTTTAGATTTATGTGACGATATAAAAGTAAGGCATCAAAATTGTGCACAAAGCATTAATTAATGTGAATGAGATCAAAACATACATTTCAAAGTTTTAACATAAAATTTAGCTAACATTGTGCGTGTAGACATGTCTTTTTTTCTTTTCCAACCTGAAAGCTATCCTTCTAAAAAACCATAAATACAAAAACTCATACCAAGTCAACAAAATATGCTTCTATATACAAAAGCAGTGAAGAAACCCCAAAAAAATAGCTTCTATCTGATCATCACAAAGAAGTTAATATCACTTTTTCCCATAAAAGTGGTAGCAGCAAAAAATTATCCATGATAACCTTGGTGGCTTTCCTCACACCAAAGGCACCTACACATTGCATTCAGTGCACACTGCTCCAATCCTATTTACTTCTATCAAAACCTCTAAAGTGGCATTTGAAGAATTGACCCAAAATCTCTTCACAAATACAATTTGTATTAGTCGTGTTAAGTACTAGTACACACAGACAAAGAGAGAAGTAAAAAACAAATAAATCACCATTCTTTTCTAAGCCAATTCACCCAAAACCTACTGCCTTACCAGGAGTTGGCAGTCCTTGTAAGATATATTCCAACACTTATCCCCAAACAAAAAATAAGGTTCGGTCCTTTTATCCCCCAAAAAGGTACACTGGATTGATTTTCTTGTGTTTTTTATCTTAATCAGTAAGAAAATCAAATGGAATTTATGGAGAAATGCCAAACCATCTATTCGATTGAATTTGAGCACTAACTCGATGAATAGCTTCCGAAGAATAAAATTGGAATAATTGAGTTTATAGTGTTTATGATAAAGGGAAGCAATAGTGGTTGTGGGCTTACGGCGCCAGTATAGCAGACACGCCAGTTCTAACACTGTGATCTGCATCGGTTTCTCGATCAGAAGCCATGGCCTAGGTCGAAGAAGCTCTAGATACCAGGTAAAAATTGAAGCATAGCAGGAAACCCGACATAGAGAGAGGAATATAGCACGTGAGACAGAAGAAGAACTTTCTGAAAGTAATTTTGTTTATATTACTGAAACATATAAACAGAGTAAACTGTGTTTATATACATGAGGATCAAGCTGTTAATAGTTATTACAGCTAGCAGGTCTAACTGCTCCTTATAACCACCTGCCTAGTCAGCATTGATCTTCACTAGCCTATTACTGCTACTAGTTGCAGTGACACACATTACCGATTAGTAATTATTAATAATACAAATATATTTACATTTAAATACATCCCTATTCCTTCACTTCTCTCACCAAACAACAAAAAGTGCAACTTCTCCTTTAAAGGAAAATGAAAACTCAAAGAAAAACTGCACTTCAATCACTTAAAACACATAAGAACACTTACTATTCTCCGGAAACGAAGCGGCACAACTTCTTTGGAACCGCTGAACTTCGCTGGAGTTATCTTGCAAAAATCAGCCTGATCAATATTTTTAACCTGCAACAATTACCAAAACTTCTATCAATACAATTCACCAATACATTACAAACCAAACCAACAAAACAAAAAATCAACATTAACAAACCTTGCTATAGTGAGCGAAACACTTGAAATCAACGGACCAACCAGTAAATAGCAAAACAAGAATATTAAGAGAAGCGAGAGCCCCCAAAACAATAGCAGCATCAACGAAATCAAGGCTAGGACAAATCACAACGATCCACGCGCCAAAGAGAACCGCAAAAGGAGTGATGTCGACGCGCCACAGCCATTGCTTCTTCCTCAATAAATCGACTCTGTCCACAACCTTGCCATCGACGTGAAAAGTCGACATTGCGATTCAAAACGAATCGTGTTCTGGTGCGAAAAGAGCGATGAGAAATGGAAAATGTGAAGGAATTAGGGTTTTATTGATTTATCAGATCTGATGAGAATGGAAAATTGGGAAAGAGAGGTTACCTTTGCAAAAGAACAGAGTTGAATAGAGTGAGATTAGTTGAAAGTTGAAAGCCTCGCACTTTGGAGGATTTGGTTTCTCAACTTTGAGTATTACTACGATTCTTTCCTTACTAGAGAAGCCTAATTATTATTACACACATGTTAACCCTTCAATTAACTTTTCCACGTTTTATATATGGATTTAATATGTATATGTTCCGTAAAAGTTTTTTATATTATCACTAAATCATTCTCATTAATTTGTTAATCATTAATTCTTAAATAAAAATAATACAAATTAATAATAGATAATATATTAATAATGTAAAAAACTTTACATTGTTAATACATAAAAGATTCTTTTATATTTTATCCATGTATTTCAATTTTATTATTTAATAAAATAAAGTAAATATCAAATTCATTTTAGATTACCAACGGACGTTGATTCAAGTGGTACATGCTTGATTCCCCTTAAGCAAAAACCCGGGTTCGATCTAGTGCAAGGATACATATGGAAAACCAAAAAAAAAATTCATTTTAGATTGATTGTCTTTTTGATTGAATACGAGTTCTCAATGATGAAAATGAAAGGATAATAGGTTAACTTTTAGGTAATCTAAAATGTTAATTAAGTCTAACAGGTTAATATATTTAATTATATTATATATTAATATTTATACAATATTATTTTAATATAATTAAAATGATTATATATGAACTTTTCATATAAAATATATAAATATATTTTAATTTTTGGTGGTAGAGAGGCCTGTTTAAAATTATTTTCAATAGCTCATCTTTTTTCAATAAGCAATAGCTCATCTAAAGGCATGAATAACATAGACTTCCATGTAGGCCAAATTTTAAAATACATCAAATATAAGTCATATATTTTTTTAACACAGCAAGCTCGAGTTCCTTATTATTATATAAGTTATAAAGCATGACTTATTTTCACATCTAATCATCAATAAGATTTGACATATTCTAATGTAAATTTAACAATATTACCAAAGATTGTGAATTTGACAAATATGAGAGACACGGATAACTAAATCAACCTTTTGTTTTATTAAATGACCGATTGGAAACCTAAAAAAAAGACAAAGCATGATCGTACGTATTATTTTAACAATAATGTTTATTTAGATAATATTTATATATATATATATATATATATATATATATATATATTATAGTCATCAGATATTTAAACCAATAAATATGTGACTATTTCAAAAATATAAAGTGTATTATATTAGAAAAATCATTTGAAAGCAATATATATTTCTAACAAAAAGAATGCAATATTGGCAACAGCATATTTAATTAAAATTAAATTATATACAAAATCACGAGTAGATATTTTTTAACTATTTAATTCATTTTTAATTGAAAAATGTTAGAATGATTATAATACTACGTGCTACATCTCTTTGCTGAAATACAGGTTTAAGTAATGTTGAAAAATAGATCAATTGTGACCTCATTGGAATATTCTTTTAATTGCTTTTCATTATAGAAATGCTTCATTAATTGATGACACATAGATAATGTAAACAAACAAAAATTGAGAAAGTTAAAAAGGTGTGAATATAGAACTTGATTTTCATTTGCTCTACACAATTCTTCCATCAACAATTATAGACCACATCCTCCTCCTCCTAGGCCCTTAAAGACATTTTGTTGATACTCTAGGTTGGACGTGTGCAACAAATGGTATGTATACTTCCACTTCTACTTATAATTGGATTTCATCCATCTTTGATGACTCAATTACCCATTATTCTCAATTCAAATGGGCTCTTATCTGGAAGGCAAAAATCCTAGAGAAAGTGAAACTTATGTCCTGGTTGGTTCTTCATGACGCTCTCCCTTGCAATAACCATCATTTTAGGTGCAACCTTACCTCCAACTTAGCTTGCTCAAGATGTTCGTGTCATGTTGAAGATGCACTTCATGCCCCTAGAGACTGTCCCCATTCTAGATAACTATGGAATCAGTCGAGCTATAAGATTAGTTCTTGGTTTTTTACTACCTCTTCTTATGATTGGATCTTTAATATGATTAGACATCCTTTTTACAAACTATTTTTCATGGCTATTTGGTGGAATTGGTGTTGGCGAAACAACATGGTTTTGGATAATAACCCTTAGACTCTTATAGAATTTTTTTAGAAAATTTATCTATAATTATGCAGACGAGGAGCGTTATAGCTTAGCTTCATCTCTTATGGCAATCGAACGAACTACTCCTTGGTTGCCACCTCTTGCAGGCTGGACAAAGCTGAAAGTCGATGGAGGTCTCATTTCTCCATCTTCTATGAGGAGCAGTGAGATCGTAAAGGATGAGAATGGATGTTGGGTCACAAGTTTCTCTTATAGAGAAGGACATGTAGATATATTCCTTGCTAAGTTATTAACAACTTTGAGAGGAATGAATTTGACTTGGTCTAAAGGTATCCAGAAGGTCATATGTGAATTTGATTATCTTGAAGTTGTACATGCCTTGAATAATAGGAGTTTTGTTCATCTTCATCGGTATACTTCTCAAATTATGGACATATATGAAATCCTTCATCCTAGTTAGGAAGTTGTAATCTTTCATGTTCCTCGAAATCATAATCAAGTAGTAGATGGACTAGTTGCCTTGACATTGAACAATATGAATGGGAACCCCACAATTTATGACTCTCCTCCACTACAAATTATAGGTTATCTTCATCTAGATTGTAGAGGCTTAGGCTAGTTTTTTGTGCTCCTTTTGTTTTGATGTTTTCACCATGTACCCAAAAATAAAACTTGATTTGGAATGAAATCACCTTACCATAATAAAGGAAATACAAGGTAATAATTAGGACTGAGCATCGTTCAGGTAAGTGTTGTCCCTTATCTGACCCTAAGCCTTCCTTTGATATGCAAGAATTAGAGGAGAAAGAAGTTGGGAAGAGAGAAAGAAGAGAGAGTTTTTCCTCCCTTTGATTGACATGTGAAATAGGGAGGAGAGAATAAAATTAGGTGGAACCCATGCCCAAAATTATTATCTCTTTGAATGCAAAGAAAATAGAAGGGAGAAGAAAATGATTGACAATGGCAAAAATGACACTCGTTTATCTTATTTTCTTACACAAATTACTACTCAATAAATTAATTGATTTAATTGAAAAGTGTTGTGACAATTGTATTAAAATGAACAAGTTTTAATATTTTATATTATATATATTAAATTTAAAATAAATTTTATAATCTTAAATATTTAGTTAGTAATAGAACACTTATTTATATTCTCTTTATTGTATAGATATTTTTGTCATTCAAAAAATTATTTCTATCTCTTTCTTTTCTCTTTCTCTTCTCTTTCTCTCATACCAAACAATACAAAAATCTACTATAATTATCTCCTATCGCTTTCTCCTCTAACTCTTTCTTACCAATCTCTCTTCTCTTATTTTCTCCCCTAAACCAAACAAAGCATAAATGTTGATCAAGTCATTTTTTGAATACAGACCCGATCTTAGGCTCGAAGCTAATTCGACCCTAAATGTCGACCGAATCAACCTATGAGCCCAACCCTAAATGTCGATTGGATCAGCTTATGAACCCGACCTGAAACCCGGTTAAATATAATGCATACATCTTTTAGACAAAGTCTTACAAATATTATTTACTATTATGAATATGTAATTTGACACATGAAATGATATGTGTATATATATATTGTTAATCATGTATATATGACGAAAAAATTACAGAATGAGTGACACTTTCAACCAAAGAGATGCAATTGTCATGTACATAATTGAATAGAGACAAATACAAACATGATGAATGAGTAATCATGGGACGAGTCCGAATCGGGTCATGTTTTTATGATACCCGACCCTAAATATTATTTAGGTCTAATTTTTATACATGAACTTGACCTTAGACCTGATGAGATTCAACCTTATATAAGTTCAATTATGATCGGACCAAACTGGGTGAGCAAATAGGGTCGATTTCTGTTCATCCCTAATAATAATTGTGACAAAGGAGTTTAAAAAAAGACAAACAAAAAGAGAGTATGAGTATACACATTCATTCATAATAAAAAATCTCTTAAGTACTGATAATAAAATCAACAATGATCGTATATCTCAATTTATTTGTGGACAAACTCTAGTCCTTTTGTTTGTTTGCCCTATTCTTATTAGCAATATGAACGATTCATTAGCTCATTTTAAAATAGTCCATGTATGGAAATTTGTTCAAAAATCATAAATGGACATACTAATACACTTTATATTTGTAGGCATTTTCTGTGTAGGCTAAACGGGTTGCACGAATCATTTTGTCATTATTACTCTTAAAGGGTTGGACATCTGTTGTCCCATAAAAGTGTACCATTCAATGTACCACTATTTTGTGAAGAAGATCTTTTCTCCTTACCTTGGCAATATTTTGATGAAGACACCAACATCACCAAAAAGAAGAATACTTATGAAGACAAAGAAGATTAAAGATTCAAGATAATGAGATTAAGTCTCTATAGGTACTTCTATCCTAAAACTCTTAAATATGCAAAATAGTAATGCTCAAACTATTTTTTAAAAGAAAGTTGAAACACTTTAAAAATACTTAAAACATTTTTCAAAAATAGTGTGTAACGGGTTACTTCATCTAAGTAACAGGTTACGTGTGTGAGAAAAGAGTTATCGAACTTAAAACTGTTCAGAGTAATCCATTACTACCTTTGAGTAACAGATTACCAGTTTTAAAAAAGTTGAGTAACCGATTACCAGTTTTAAAAGAACAGTTGACAGAGAGTTTGGGTAATCGATTACCCACTACCAGTAATCGATTATTGAGAGCTGTTGCATGAGATTTCAGATTTCAAAATGAAATGTTTTCACTTCAAACAACTCCTACACTTTCAAAAATGCATCATGAGTGTTTGGAAAGTCTATATAAAGGCTCTAACTCTCACAACACAAATACACAACAACACACAACTCTTATACAATTTCCAAAAGCTCTTAAACTTATTCTGAAATTATTTCTCTACACTTTTTGCAACTTACACTCAAACTTTCAAAGTCATTCTTTCTGAAGTTGCTAGAAATGTTTCAAAGTTTTCCAAAGAGCATTATTACTTGGTATACATAAAGAGTTGATTGGATTGCAAGTTATACTACTTTCATAATTGTAAAGGCAATCTGCCATTGTTATACATTCTTCATTATTGTAATTACATAGAAATCTCGGGGTGAGATATTGTAATCACAACTCATAATTCTTAGTGAAGAAATCTCTTGTGCTGCAAGAGTACTGGACGTAGCCTTCGGTGGACTAGAAGGTGAACTAGTATAAAAATCTCTGTGTATTTTCTTCTTCCTTATCTCTTTCATTTTATCTTGATTATTTTTCTGCATATATTTTTCGCTGCTCGTTAACTCTTGATTTTGCAGAAAAAGTGGTCATAATTTTATTACAACTAATTCACCCCCTCTTAGTTGCAACCCCGTCCTTACATATTTATAATTGGTTAGAAAAATATTTAATATTTAATTTTTAACTTAAATACATTTTTTCAACCAATTACAAGCTGTGCTACATGGAGTGACACACTTTATGATACAACAAATATATTCCTATCTTAAAGTGAATAAAAAGGAGCAAGATCATGATATACCCACCCAAACAGGGGATTGCCTGCCACAATAAGGTCCCAAACATAACAAGTAAAATGCAAAAAATAAACCTTGACAAAAGCCCAAAACAAAAAGAGCTCCAACCCATGACCTGCATAATTAAAGTTTAAAATTTATGATAACTAGTTTAAATGTACAGATGATGTATGGTTGAATGCATATATTTTAATGCTAATATATCAACCTTAAAAAATTATGTTAAATATAAAATTACTATAATTTTTTTGGCTAACCCTTTCTTTCACTTTCCCTTGACTTCGACATAAGTTGGATTTTTCTTTTGATAGGGGATTATAAATTTACTATATTTCCTTAATGGAAGTTAGAGATTGTTTATAGCTTTACATAAGACATGACTTCCCCTAATTTCAAATCAAAAGTACACAAGATTAAGTTGAACTTAGATGTTGAGCAGAGATGCATTGTTTGATGAAATGTTGAAGCAATCAGTTTTGACTAAATTACCGAGACCAAATAGAGAGATTTTAGGATCAACTATGATTTTAGTGAGCCATGAAATGGTTCAAGTGAAGAAATGTAAGGAACCATGCATGAGTTCAAGTTAAGAATGTGATGATTCTCAAGCAGAGAATTCATGTGCATAAGAGTATTTACTTGCCAGAGATAAAGATAGGTGTCCTATCAAACCTCTAATAAGATATGACTTCAGTTGCTCTCCATATTAGTTCAGGAGATCTATGTAGCTTTCAATAAGCTATAAGGGGTCGAGAGAAAGAATAGTGGATAGGTACCATTATAAAGGAGATGGCGTCTTTACACAAGAACCAAACTTGAGAGTTTGTTTGATTGCCCATAGACAAGCGTGCAATTAGGTTTACAAGAGGAGACCAACAATATCATAAAAGAAGGAATAAAGTTTAAGGTTCGTCTTATAGTAAAAGGATATTAGCAACAGAAGGGGGTCAACTACAATAACATTTTCTCCTCAATGGTGAAACACACTTCTATGAAGGTAGTGATTGTCTTGGTAGTCAGTCGGAACATGTACTTATAATGGATGAATGTAAAGACTTCCTTTCTCCATGGTGAATTAGATGAGAACTTTTACATGACACAACCATAAGAGTTCAGTGCATCTGGACAGAATCACTTTGCTTGCAAGTTAAAGAAATATCTATATAGGTTGAAACAATCTCTCACAAAGTGGTACAAGCGGTTTAACACTTATATGTTGAACCTTGTTTACAAATACTATGAGTATAATTGTTATGTTTATGTGAGAAGACTTGATGATTCCTCTTTTATTTTTCTGCTACTTAATGTGGATTAAATTGTTGCTAATCATTTGAATGACATCAATGATTTGAAATTCATGTTGGGTGGAGTTTGACATGAAAAATTTAGAGGTTGCTATGAATATTCTTAGAGTGGAGATTCACACTAACTAGGGAGCTAGAAAACTATGATACTCCCAACAAAGCACTTCTGAAAATATCTTAGAGATATTTGATATGAACAATGTTAAAGTAGTGAGCACTTCGTTCAAAAATCACGTCAAGTTTTCCCTAGATCAATGTTCAAAGATGTTGAGCATGCCAAAGGTTCTACGTGCTAGTGCAATGGGTTGATTGATATACCTTATAGTTTGCACTAGACTAGACTTGACATAGTCAGTTAGTCAAGTGTGCAAGTACATACCAGAACTGAGAATCAACATTGAGAAGCAGTCAAATGAATTTTTAGATATTTGAAGAGGACTATAAGATACAGTATCATAGTTGACAACCAATAAAGTAAATTTTTAGTTGTTGGTTATGTTGATTCAGACTAAACCTAAGAAAATGGGTGCCCCTGGTCGGGCTGGCCCGCTAAAGCCCAAATTTTCATAGCGCTTTGGTACCACATTAGGTACTTTTTATTTAGTCTAGACTGACCAGACTATATTAAAAATGGGTTCGATCGGGCTTACCTTGTGGTTTGGGTTACCCATTTTGATCTTATTATAACACTTAATTTTCTAAAAAATAAGCAAAAAAAAAAAAAAACAAATTCATCTTTAGAAATTCAAATCAAAATATGGATTGAATAGAAGACCGTCAAGAAGAAGCAATAAGATGTGTGATAATGTAAAAAATGGACTAACCACAGTTTCCTCAAATGATCATATGTACTTTTTACATGTGATCTTTTGAAATAAAATGTATAAATTCTTTAACATACCACATAAGCTAATATTCTTCTTCTTTGGCTTCCACAATGAAACTGTTCTACGCTACTCATTGTTTTAACAAAACATGTAAAAATAATAATTAATTTAGCAAGTAGGTCAATAAGTTTAACTCATTTTTCCACCAACGTAAACACCCTAACTTCTACATCTTATTGTAAGCTATGTATAAGAAAATCAACATTTGCAACAAAAAAAAAGGTCAATGTATTCCTTAGGGCAAAGAAGTCACGTCTTGCTTGTGACAAAAAAAATTACACATTAATATCGAATGATATATTTTTAAATAGTTAAGTATGTTAAAATTTAAATAATTATTTTTTAATATTAAGTGGGTCGGCTTGCCATAACCCACTTAGATCGAGCTTTATGTGGGCTAACTCGAACTCATCTGGATAGTCCATTTTGATAAGTCTAACTCGGACTATGCAAGAGGTTTGAATAATTGAAAGTCTACAATAGAGTTTGTCTTCATCCTTCCACACATACCAATTATGTGGAGATCATTAGTTCAGGAGCATAATACATGGCAACTAGAGAAGTTTCTAAGGAAGCCATATGGCTTATGGAGTTGATAAATAGATTAGGCCTTGAGCAAGATGGAGTTTCGTTGTTTTGTGACAACTAGAGTGTTATCTCCCTCACAAAAACTAGATGTATCATGTTAGGATCAAACATATTGATGTGAGATTTCATAAGATGAGAGATTTGGTGGCTTGTGGGCAAATACTATTGCAGAAGGTTCACACTTCAGAAAATGCAGCTGATATGTTAACCAAGTCGGTTACCATAGAAAGTTCGGACATTTCTCAAGCTTGTTGAACATTCATTGATGTTAGACTAAGGAGTACCACCCACCAAACTGCAGAAGATAGAAATTGATGATTTTTATCAAGATGGAGCTTATTGTGCAATGACTTATATTCCAATGGATCACATCTTTTCTTTAGAAAATAATAATACAAATTATGAAATTGGAGTGATGTAAAATAGTTGGGATAAAGGACTATATATTTTTATGTTATGTAAACCTAATGGCAAGAACAATAATATCCATAAAACAAATCTTTATTCTCTGATACAAAGTTATCGTCATTCACAGCTTTCGGGGATGTAGTCACAAATTAACAGAACATGGTTAACAAATTCCTTGTGTTATTTTCTCTTCTCACCATTCTCTTTTAATATTTGATTACTCAATTGTTTCTATACTAATACCTTTATTTATTTTTTTGTCAAAATGATATACACTTCTAATTTTAAAAATAATATCAACCTCTCATTATTTTATGTTGCATTGACAGAAGTGTTGTAGCGGAAGACCCATGGAGAAAATATAATAGAGAAAATGACACCGAGAATTTAATGTGGTTCGACAATTTGCCTACGTCCACAGCTGAAGAGCAACAAGGATTATTCCACTATGATAAAAGAGAACTACAAATGTTTGACTCACTTCCCAAAACCCAAGTACACCAAATTTCACTCTCACTCAAGTATTTCTCACACAATTAGAACATGAGAACAAGAAGAGAGAACATGCACTAAGCTAAGTATTTGGTATGTCTTACAATGGTATGGAACACTCCTATTTATAGCTAAATCTCTTGCAGATTATGTGGCTAAAGGGAAAAGTGCATTAATGTTGGTTTCACCATAGCCACTTCCTTTTACTTGGCTAGAAATTCTCTCTTTCTTTAAGATGATCTTTAGCCACTTCTTTTTTTGCTTGGCTCAAGAAAGTCTTTTCATCATCTTTTTATTTTAGCCAATATTCAATAAATCTCCACCTTAGCTAAAAGACTATCATAGTTATTCTCTTGCTACTATTCTTCATGCTCACTAGAGAATCTGAACATTAATCAAGTCCAGCCAATGTCTGAACTTGGTAGTTGGAACTGGTTTCGTCATCATGTCCGCCAGATTATTTGTAGTGGATATTTTCTCCACTCTAACAACTCCTTTCTCCATTATGTCTCTGATAAAGTGCATCTGAACATCAATATGCTTAGTTCTTTCATGATACATTGGATTCTTTGTAAGATGTATAGCACTTTGACTATCACAATAGATGGTTGTTTCTTTGAGTTGTATACCCAACTCTTCAATTAAACCTTTCTCCTAAATGGCTGCCTTTACAGCTTTTGTTACTGCGATGTACTCTGCCTCAGTTGTAGACAAAGCAACAATTGATTGTAGTGTTGCTTTCCAACTAATAGTACAACCACACAGTGTAAAGACATATCCGGTGAGCGATCTTCGCTTATCTAGATCTCCAGCATAATCCGAGTCAACATATTCAGTGATCTTGTTTCCAACATCTTTGACTTTACCATGCGAAAGCCCTATATTTGTGGTACCTTTCAGGTAGCGTATAATCCACTTCACAGTCTTCCAATGAACTTTACTAGGATTTGCCATATATCTGCTTACCACACTTACTACATGTGCAATATCTGGTATAGTGCACACTATGGCATACATGAGTCGCCAATGGAGTAGTGACTAGTTTAACATTTTGCATATATCTACTTACCATCTCCTCATTTTCGCTCTCAGTTTGTGGACACAAGGTCATTGAAAGTTTGAAATGAGACGCTAATGGAGTAGTGACTGGTTTAGCATTTTGCATGCCAAAGCGTTCCAACACTTTCTCAATGTACTTCTTTTGTGACAGAAAGAATGTTCCCTCTTTTCTATCCCTCTGAATTTCCATTCCCAGAATTTTCTTTCCAACTTCCAAGTTCTTCATTTCAAATTCAATTGAGCTTTTAAGCTTTTTATTTCTGACATGTTCTTACATGCGATCAACATGTCATCAACATAAAGAAGGAGATAGATAAATGACTTATTTGCCAGCTTCTTGTAGTAGACACAACTATCATGCTCACTTCTACAATAGCCATTTTCGAGCATGAAGGTGTCAAACCGTCGATACCACTGTCTAGAAGATTGTTTTAAGCCATATAAGGATTTCTTCAGTAAGCAAACATGATCTTCCTTCCCTTGAACTTCAAATCCTTCAGGTTGTTTCATATAGATTTGTTCCTCCAACTCACCATGCAAGAATGTCGTTTTGACATCTAGTTGCTCAAGTTCTAGATCAAAGTGAGCTACAATTGCAAGTAGGATGCGAATAGAGCTATATTTTACCACATGAGAGAAAACTTCATTGAAATCAATGCCTTCTCTTTGTGTAAAACCTTCGGCCACTAATCGCGCCTTGAATCTTGCATCTTCAACTCCAGAGATTCCTTCCTTCTTCTTGAAGACCCATTTGTATCCAACAATCTTTTGAGTCTTCAGTCGCTTCACAAGAACCCAGGTGTGAATCTTATGAAGAAACTCAATTTCATTTGTCATGACAGAAATCCATTTGGAAGCTTCTTTGTTGTTGATAGCTTCTTCATATGATTGTCGTTCACAATTACTGATATCATCAGCAATATTTAGAGCGTATGACACCAGATCAGCATGACCATACTTTTCTGGAGGTTTTATATGTCTCCTTTGCATGTCCCTAGCCAACTGATAATGTTGTAATTTGGAGATGTCAGTGAACTTCTTCTTCTTGATCAAATGTATTTTCCTTCGTTGGCTCCACCTCAAACTCCACCTCAAACTCCACCTTCTCCGAGATACTAGGGTCTTTGTTTTCACTTGAAGACTCTTTATGAGGCTTTAGCATTTCAGCTTCATTAAAAGTAACATCCCTACTGATAATACATTTTCTTTTCTCTGGCCACCACAACTTATATCCTTTTACACCATCAGGATATCCAAGAAAAATGCATTTCAATGCTCTTGCATCAAGTTTTCCTTCTTTGTTATGAGCATATACAGGACAACCAAATATCCTCAAATTTTTATAATTTGTCGGAATACCCGACCACATCTCTTCTGGGGTTTTAAAACCAATGGTCATTGATGGACATCTGTTGATCAAGTAACAAGATGTACCGTGAGCTTCCGCCCAAAATTCTTTTGGCAATCCAGCATTTGACAACATACTTCTTGTCCTTCCAAGTAAGGTTTTGTTTACTCGTTCTGCAAGTCCATTTTGTTGTGGAGTTCATGGTATAATGTCTGACAATACCATGATCCTTGCAAAAATTTCCGAATTCTCTACTACAAAACTCTAGGCCATTGTCAGTTCTCAGTCGCTTGATCTTCCTCCCAGTTTGCTTTTCGATCAAGGTTTTCCACTGCTTGAACTTCACAAATGCTTCACTTTTGTGTTTCAAAATGAAGATCCAAACCTTCCTTGAATAATCATCAATGAAAGTTAGCATATATCTGCTACCACCATGAGAAGGTACTTGGGAAGGACCCCACAAGTCAGAATGTACATAATCCAACGTGCCTTTTGTTCGATGAACTGCATTGTTGAATTTTATTCGACATTGCTTCCCAAAAATGCAATGTTCACAGAAGTCTACCTTCCCGACTTGTTGACCACATAGTAATCCTTGCTTGGCCAACTCGGCTAGACCTCTTTCACTGACATGACCCATTCTTAGATGCCATAGTTTGGTGACATTAGAATCAGATGTTGGGGAGACAGCAACACCCGTGATTGTGTTTCCTTGTAACATATAGAGACTATTCTCTTTCTTTCCTTTCATTAAAACCATAGCGCATTTAGATATTCTTATAGCTCCACCTTCACCTTTGTAGCTATAACCTTTTGAATCTAGTGTTCCCAAGGAAATCAGTTTTTTCTTCAATTCTGGAACATGCCTTACATCTGCCAACGTCCTTACGATTCCATCAAACATCTTGATTATAATTATGTCGATACCAATGACCTTGCAGGGACCATTATTTCCCAAAAGGACCTTGCCCCCATCTAAGGGTTGGTAAGTTGAAAACCAATCCTTAATGGGACACATGTGATATGAGCATCCAGAATCAAGTACCCATTCATCTTTTGAATCGTGCTCTGAGACTATTAGTGCATCTGCACTATCATAGTCATTTGCTACAGCTGCATCTCCATATTCATAAATCTTTTCCTTGCCTTTGCGCTCTGGACAATTCTTTCTTATATGTTTCTCCTTGTGACAATGAAAGCATTTATACTTTCTAGGTTTTGCTTTAGACTTGGACCTAGATTTCCCTCTTTCACCAAATTTTTTCCGCCTCTCTGTTTTTCCTCTAGCAAAAAGACTATCACCTGAGCCTTCAGATCTCGAATCTGATACTCTTTTCTTCAGTTCTTTCTAGTGCAACGCCGCCTTTACTTCGTTTAAGGTCAGATCTTCTCGATCATACATCATGGTGTCGATGAAGTACTCATAAGAACTTGGAAGGGAACATAGTAGAAGAATTACTTGATAAAGAATTGCTTGGTCTTCATCTTCAATTTTAACATCAATATTCTTTAGATCAAGAATAATTTTGTTAAATTCATCCAGATGATCTTTTATGGGTTTTCCTTCCTGCATTTGAAGGGTATATATTCTTTTCTTCAAATACAGCCTGTTGGTGAGTGACTTCGTCATGTATAGGCTTTCCAGCTTCAACCATAATGAAGCAGCTGTAGTTTCATCTGACACTTCTCGTAGAACTTCATCACCCAAGCACAACAAAATTGCAATGTGTGCTTTTTCCAGGTTTTCATCCCTTTCGTCCTCGGTCAGACTCTATGGTAACTTGTTTCTACCTTCCAAGGCTTTGCCCAAGCCTTGATGAACTAGTAGAGCTTTCATCTTCAATCGCCATAGGTTGAAATCATTTTCTCCATTAAATGTCTCCAAATCAAATTTAGCACTCGCCATGATAACCGTATACCGGAACAATATTGTAGTCTGTGAACATACACCAGGAAAGTTCCTAGGAAAGAGAGGTAGGTCTTAACAGATACGCTTAAATACTAGGTCTTTCCTAAGACAGAACTTTCCTAGACATGCACTTTCACACTATTATACATTTCCAGTAACAAGAATAATTCTTGTATGATGTGTAAGATCAGACAATGATGCAAACATAGAGCATACTAAGAATTTTATTTTAGGTCGTACGGCTTAACATGCAAGAGCTCTACGAGCTCTGATACTAGTTTGTTGTAGCGGAAGACCCATGGAGAAAATATAATAGAGAAAATGACACCGAGAATTTAATGTGATTCGACAATTTGCCTACGTCCACAGCTGAAGAGCAACAAGGATTATTCCACTATGATAAAAGAGAACTACAAATGTTTGACCCACTTCCCAAAATCCAAGTACACCTAATTTCACTCTCACTCAAGTATTTCTCACACAATTAGAACAAGAGAACAAGAAGAGAGAATATGCACTAAGCTAAGTATTTGGTGTGTCTTACAATGACATGGAACACTACTATTTATAGTCAAAGCTCTTGAAGATTATGTTGCTAAAGGGAAAAGTGCATTAATGTTGGTTTCACTATAGCCACTTTCTTTTACTTGACTAGAAATTCTCCCTTTCTTCAAGATGATCTTTAGCCACTTCTTTTTTTGTTTGGCTTAAGAAAGTCTTTTCATCATCTTTTTCTTTTAGTCAATATTCAATAAGAAGTAGTGAAAAAGAATATATCCACTGTTAATGATTTCCCCCCTTATGTCATTGCTCTCCATAGTGATTATTGGAGAATTGAATGGGTGCCATACAACTCAAAATATAAAATGGGTAAGAATATCATTTCTGAAATGTGATCGGGACAAACCTGTCAGAAGCTCTAACTGCAATTTACCTAAAAATTTATATCACATGCATATGTTTAAATCTAGTAAACACTATACCAAAAGAAAAGACATGTACAGAAAATACTATTATCAGAAGAAAAAAATTGTATGCCAGAATGAGTTAGATACTAGTGATCTTCCACTTAGAAATGAATGAAAAATAATATATGAGAATATATAACTCTTCGTATTAAAATTGTATAAATATTAGATTCATGTATTAGAATGAAAAAGTTTTTTACATTATCATTATATTATATATCATTTATTTTCAATTATTATTAACCCTTAAATTAAAATAATATAAATAAAAGATAAATAATACAATAACTATATAAATTAGTACATAATATTACACTCATGTTTCTTATTTCAAACAAGTCATTAAAGATCACATGGTTGAAATATGCACCGCATGATGCGTTCCAGATGCGAAAATGACTTATTATCTCACACGTACAGTACATAGCACCAAAAATATCAGTACATGCTAACACTTCCCCTAGTTACATGTTCCAGAACCTTAGATTTAGATTTGGAATCATCAAAAGACACCAACATGGAAGATAATTGTCTCTCCTCTTCAGCTTCCCAACAACACCTTCTTGATGATCATAACACAAAGAAAGAGGTTTCTCCTAAATCATCTAAGAAACTATCTCTCCTCCCTCTAGTTTTTCTAATCTACTTTGAGGTTGCAGGAGGTCCCTATGGTGAAGAGTATGCAGTAGGAGCTGGTGGACCCCTCTTGGCAATAATTGGTTTCATCATTTTCCCTTTCATTTGGAGTATCCCAGAAGCACTTGTCACAGCAGAACTTGCCACAACTTTCCCTGGCAATGGTGGTTTTGTGATTTGGGCTAATGAAGCTTTTGGTCCATTTTGGGGTTCTCTAATGGGTTTCTGGAAATTCTTTAGTGGGGTTATTAACATGGCATCATATCCAGTTCTTTGTATAGATTATCTCAAGTTGGTAATTCCTATTTTGTCCACTGGTTTCCCTAGATATTTGTCCATATTTATCTTCACTTGTATACTATCCCTTTTGAATTATTCAGGTTTGAGTATAGTTGGTTATGCTGCTGTTGCTCTAGGTGTTGTTTCACTTATGCCATTTATTTTACTGTCCTTGATTTCAATTCCCAAAATTGACCCATCTAGATGGCTAAGTTTAGGTGAGAAGGGTGTGAAGAAAGATTGGACTTTGTACTTCAATACCTTATTTTGGAACTTGAACTTTTGGGATAATGCTAGTACTTTAGCTGGTGAAATTGAAGACCCACAGAGAACATTTCCTAAGGCTTTATTATATGCTGGGTTGCTTACTTGTTTAGCTTATATTATCCCGTTACTTGCTGCAACTGGGGCTATACCACTTGATCAAGAAAATTGGGTTGATGGGTATTTTGCAAATGTGGCTGAGATTATTGCTGGCAAGTGGTTAAAATTCTGGATGGAAATTGGTGCTGTTTTATCAATTATTGGATTATTTGAAGCACAACTGAGTACTGCTGCATACCAAGTATTAGGCATGTCAGATTTAGGGTTTCTACCACAAATATTTGGTGAGAGATCAAAGTGGTTTAATACTCCTTGGATGGGAATTTTGATATCAACAATAGTGGCAATTATAATGTCTTGCTTTACATTTACAGATATTATATCGACAGTGAATTTCTTGTACAGTTTGGGAATGCTTTTGGAGTTTATATCTTACATTAAGCTAAGGAGGAAATTTCCATCATTAAAAAGACCATATATGGTACCATTGAGGTTGCCAGGTTTAATAATCATGTGTTTGATCCCATCTTTGCTTTTGGTTTATGTTATGAGTACTGCTTCCAAAATTGTGTATGTGACTAGTGCTTTTATGACTGCTTTTGGGATTGGGTTCTATTATTTTATGAATGTTTGCAAGTCCAACAAGTGGATTGAATTCAGTAGGGTAGGAGATAAAGTTGAGGACCACTACAGCTATAGTTAGAAGGATCTTTTTGTTTTGTTTAGAGATAAGATGTTACTCTATTATTAATATAATGTAATTTGTGTGAGAAGCAAGGTGATATTCATCTGTGATCTGTGTCAGATTTATTTTGCTATAGATTGAAGATCCTACTTCTTAATTTGTCTACATAAATTTCTTCATAAGTTGTTGTGTGAATATCTACTTTTATCACACATTATTATTTTGATATAAGGAAAAACAGAAATTAAGAGAAAATGTGTCGTAATTTTTAAGTTTTTAAAAGTCACTAAATTATTGTAGCCAACATTGTGATAATTTTTATGGTTTTATAATAAGGACTGTGAATTTTTTTACCCAATAGGAATGTTAAGGTAATATTTATAATTTTATAAGGACAACTTTTGTGTATGTTGTTAATTTCGCTACCTTCATGATCAAGCAACAATGACTTCTCTCTCTCCTTTTTTCTTTAATCTCTTTTGAGCTTCTCTTTTGTCTAAAGCATGTTTTCTTTATTTCCTTCTGTTGGGCCTTTATTGTTTGTCAGCCCAATTCTTTTATATTTCTGTTAGTTAGTTGTTAAGCCTTTTCTTTTATATATGAATAGTTAGTTTATTCAGTTACTCACTTACTAAACATATCAATATACAAAGTTCTTCTTCTCTAGCTTTCTTTCTCTTGTTGATATTTTCCTATGCAAATAGTAATGAAAGCATTTTTGATAACCTCTTCTTTCTCCTCTGTTGTGCTTCGATATTAAGATGGTATCAGAGCTTAAAATGCTCTAATTCATCTTCAAGCCCTTCTCTTCTTCCTCCCTCTTTCAACACCCCGTGTTTCTCTTCTCTTATCAGCCTTCTCACTTTCATCAATGGCTAACCAGAACAACACTCTTGATCCTTACATAAACCTTTACTTCTTTCACTCAAGTGAGAACCATGCTTTGGTCCTTATGACACCGTTACTCAATGGCAAGAATTACCATTCTTGGGCCAGAGCAATGAAGTTAACCCTTGATTCAAAGAATAAACTCAGCTTCATCGATGGAAGCTTACCTCAACCTGCACCAGAAGACTCAATGCACGTTCCACGGAGAAGATGCAACAACATGGTCTTATCTTGGATTCAACACTCAGTAGAAGAATCAATTGTGAAATCAATCTTTTGGATTGATTCAGCTGCTGAAGCTTGGAAAGAACTACAAGAAAGGTACTACCAAGGAGATATGTTTCGGATTGCAGAACTATTAGAGGATTTCTACCACTTAAATCAAGGTAACCTATCTATATATCAGAATTCTATAACCAACTAAAGAACATTTGGGAAGAAATTGAAAAACTTCACACCCATTCCAAATTGTAAATGTGTCATCCCTTGCTCTTGTGGATTGGTTCAGTGTGTTACAACCTATAGGGAACAAAGTTATGTGGTTCGATTTCTAAAAGGACTAAATGAACAATATGCTCAAGTTAGATCTCAGATCATGCTTCTTGAACCCCTACCCAATATTAGCAAAGTCTTTGCCCTCTTAACCCAACAGGAAAGACATTTTAACCTGCTTATCCTTCCTTCTCTTGAGCCTGAAAACCAAGCATTATCCATCAATTCAAGGCAAGAATCTGTAATTAGAAACTTCAATACAAATGCCAATAACTCTAGAGGTAAAGGAAATTACCAATACAGAGGAAGGGGATCAAGAACCAATGGAGGTGGCAGAAGTCAAGGAAACAAATTCTACACCTTCTGTGAGAGAACCAACCACACCACTGACGCATGCTTCTTAAAGCATGGATATCCTCCTGGATATCAAAACAATAAGCCAATCAAACTAGTCAACCATACCACTGGATTCCCTCTTGACAAAGAAGATATCAATAATTTTGCCATATCACAATCTACTACTGCACAAGGATCCAACAGAACCTTTACTGAAGAAGAAGAACAAGGAATTCTAACCCTACTCCAACAATCAAAGAGGGGAAACCATGTTATCAATTCTGCTATGCAAACAACAGCTACTCACACCACCACTCCTCCTACCAATACAAGTAATCCTTACTCCCAATGGCTACTAGACACAAGTGTTACAGATCATATCACCTATGATATGACCAATTTTTTTTCTTATAAATCTATAGCACCTATGTTTATCTCTCTGCCAAATGGTGAACATGTTTCCACTTGCACCTCTGGGACTATAAGACTCACTCATTCTCTTATTTTAACTAATGTAATCTTTGTACCTCAATTTCATGTTAATCTAGTTTCAGTAAATAAATTGATGCATAACCTACAATGCCATTTAATCTTTTTTCAACATGAATGCTTAATCTTGCAGAACCATACCAAGAAGATGATTGGTTCAGCATGACTTCATCAAGGATTATTCATGCTTAATCTTCCTCTATCAAGAACCTTTATCAATCAGTCTTTTACTTTCAATTCGAATTCTCAAAATGTGAATAATCCTATATGGCACTTAAGATTAGGCTATGTTCCTACTGCTGTAATATCACAACTTATAAAACAGTTTCCTTTTATCCATAATGCACATCATTTTACTCCCTGTGATGTATGTCATATGTCTAAACAAAAAAAATTACCTTTTAATCATAGCACAACACATAGCTTACACCCTTTTGATGTATTGTATGTTGATATTTGGGGACCTTATTCTGTCCCATCTTTGTTTGGCCACAAATATTTCCTCACTCTTGTTGATGACCACAATAGATTTACTAGGGTTTTACTTCTCAAATAAAAAGCAGAGGCTAGGCCTCACTTAATCAACTTCATAGCATACATTGACACACAATTTTGTAGCAAATTGAAATGTTTGAGAAGTGACAATGTGGTTGAATTATTGATGCATGACTACCTCTCCTCTAAGGGAATCATCCATCAAAGAACTTGTGTTGAGACCCCTCAACAAAATGGAATTGTTGAAAGAAAGCATCAACACATTCTTAATATTGCTAGAGCCTTGTTTTTTCAATCTCATCTCCCACCCAAACTCTGGAATTTTGCCATCCAACATGTTGTTTACCTCTTTAATAGACTACCTACCCCTCTTTTAAAATACAAAAGTCCATACCAATGCATACACAACACCCTTCCTTCCTTGGACAACCTCAAAGTTTTTGGTTGTTTGACCTTTGCAACAACAATTCAATCCCACCGAACCAAATTTCAACCTAGAGCCATCAAAGCCGCCTTCATTGGATATCAACAAGGCACTAAAGGATCCATCCTTTATAATCTCCAAACTCATTCCATCTTCATCTCAAGAAACACTATTTTTTATGAAGACCAATTTCCCTTCCAAGACTTTCATGAGAACCAAGAACCTTCTGTCTGCAAACCAAACATCACTTTCATCCCTGAGTCCACAAATGACCTTCCTCCCACCCTTCCTCCCAACATAAACTCTGACCCACCCATCCATCCCCTATCCTCAAACACTCCCATCAGACAATAAACTAGAATCAGGAAACCACCCTTACATTTACAAGATTATCATTGCAATCTTACTCACTTTCAATTCAATTCAACTTCCTCGTCTTCAGGTATTCTCTACCCTCTATCTTGTTGTCTCAATTATGCTAATTGCTCTACCTCTTACAGGAACTTTTGCCTTACTGTTACCACTCTCACTGAATCATCATCTTACAAGCAAGCTTCTCAAATTCCATGTTGGAATTATGCAATGTAGAAGGAACTCCAGGCTCTCAGTCTTAATCACACATGGTCTTTGGTTCCCCTACCACCTAAAAAATCTTCCATTGGCTGCAAGTGGGTCTACAAGACTAAATATCATACAGGTGGCACTCTAGAAAGACACAACGCCAGATTAGTTGCTAAAGGATTCAATCAAATGGAAGGAGTATATTATTTCGACACATTCTCCCCTATTGTGAAGATTACAACCATTAGAATCATCCTTGCATTGGCAGCATCAAACTCATGGTTCCAGGAACAATTGGACATCAACAATGCCTTCTTGCATGGTGACCTTCATAAAGAAGTCTACATGCAAGCCAGCAGAGAATGGCACACAACCCTCTCTACAAATCTTTTATCTCTTGGCTTCCATCACTCATCTGCTGATCAAGCTCTCTTCACCAAACATTCTACCTCATCATTCACAACTATCCTGGTGTATGCGGATGACCTTGTCCTCACAGGCAACAACATCTTCGAGATAAATCATGTTAAACACATCCTTGACATCACCTACAAGATTAAGGACCTTGGTCACCTAAGATACTTTTTGGGTCTTGAAGTTGCTCGATCTTCTACAGGAATCCATCTCAACCAAAGAAAATACACCTTAAGCTTGAAGACTCAAGAACTTTAGCCTCTAAACCTGCCAAAACCCCCTTCGACCCCTCCATCAAACTTTAACTAGCTTAAGGTTCTCCTCTTCCTATATAAGGTTAGTTGGTAGACACATTTACCTAACCCTTTCCATACTAGATATTTCCTATGTTGTCCAACAACTCAGCCTCTTCATGACTTAGCCTCACACCACTCACTATCAAGCTGCCTTAAAAGTCCTACATTACCTCAAAGCCTCTCATGATCAAGGCATATTCTTCTCTTCATCATCTACTTCTAAGATCTCTGCCTTTGCCGACTCTGATTGAGCCTGCTGTCTAGACACTCGCAACTCCATCACTGGATTTTGTGTGTTTCTTGGCAACTCTATAATTTCATGGAAGACAAAGAAACAAAGCACAGTTAGTCGTTCCTCATCAGAAGTCGAGTACAGAGCCTTGGGTAGTCTTGTATGTGAAATTCAGTGGCTTTGTTATCTTTTCCAGGATCTCCATATCCCTTTAAATATCCATATCCCAGTTTACTACGACAATAGATCCGCCATATACCTAGCACAAAACCCCGTCTTCCACGAACGCACCAAACACATTAAAATTGATTGCCACGTTGTGTTTGAGAAAATTTAAAAGGTATCGTTCAACTTCTTCCAATCTCTTCCAAAGATCATCTTGCTGATGCCTTCATTAAGCCTCTACCATCAAAGCCATTCCAGCAATTCATTTCCAAGTTGGGTCTTTGCTCTTTGCACCGTCCAACTTGAGGGGGCTGTTAATTTCGGTACCTTCATGATCAAGCAACAATGGCTTCCCTCTCCCATTTTCTCTTAATCTCTTTTGGGCTTCTCTTTTGTCTAAAGTATGTTTTCTATATTTCTGTTTGTTAGTTGTTAGGCCTTTCCCTTTATATATGAAGGGTTAGTTTATTCAATTACTCATTTACTAAACATTTCAATATACAAAGTTCTTCTTCTATAGCTTTCTTTCTCTTCTTGATATTTTCCTCTGAAAATAGTAATGAAAGCATTTTTGATAACCTCTTCTTTCTCCTTTGTTGTGCTTCGATATTAAGATGTGCAACTAGCAATATTTTGGTAATTTTATATTAAAATAAGAGTATCTTAGTAATATTACGGAAAACTGACATTTTGTAATTACTTTGGGCAAGAGCTTCTATCATAAGGGTCTAGTAACATTTTTGTATATCAAGTGGAACCCTAGTAGCATACAACATTTCAAACATCAAGAAAAACTACTTTTGTTCTAAATCAAAACGGCCTCTTATTCTTCAACCCATTTAATTTCAATCCTTGCTAATTGTTACTATATCCCTTCCAAATACACTAGGGATGAGCATGACTCGTCCATACTCACTCATCTAGTTTAGCCCAATTTTAATTATGCCTAAATATGATTGAGTTTCATCGAGTCTATGATTGAATCCGGGTTCAAAAAGTAGATTTTGTCAATATTTAGCGTCAGGTAAGGGATAAACATGACCCGACCTCGGTCTGTTCATGATCACTCATTCATCATGTTTATATGCATGTCTATTCAATTGTGTACGAAGTAATGACATCTCTTTGGTTGAAAATATCATTAATTTTCTATTTTTTTGTCATATATATGATTAACAATATATATATATATTATTTTATATGTCAAATTACATATTCATATTAATAAATAATATTGAGAATATTTTATCTAAAATGAGTATGCATTATATTTAATAATGTTTAGGGTTAGGTTTAGATTTAAAAGCTGACTCAAACGATATTTGGAGTCAGATTAGCTTCGAGTCTAAGGTCGGGTGCATGACACCATGACATAATTCATCAAAAATTTATAAACAACCCATCAATTTTTGTGCAATTTCTTTGTCACTTTTTTCACGAATTTTGTATAACCAACATCATGATTTTCGCATCGTTCTTACAAGAGAATAAAATATCTTCTCATACTATGAGATAATTTATCTCATTAAATCCATTGATTGTTTGACGTGTGTCTTAGTTTGACGTGTGTCTTATTTTACTTCTCTCTAGAAGTTTTTATTTTAAAATATATTATAAAATAAAAAATAAGACACGTATCAAACAATCAATGAATTTAAGGAGATATTTTAGTCTCTTGTTATAATCATTCTCTTTTTCCTTTATACTCTGGTAATTGGTTCATAAAGGAAAATGGAAGGAGAAAAAGAAAGGAAACAAGTTGAAGGAATGAAAAGTAGTAGAAACTGTGGTGAAAAATAGTTGTTTGATTTAAAGGAAAAAAGAAGGAAAGAAAGTTATAAATTTTATCTTCTCTTGTTTGGTTGTGCAAAAAGTGAAAAGAAAAGAAAAAATATACTTTTGAAATTACATAAATACCTCAACTAAGAAATGTTACATTTATATTATTGTTGTTGTTACTATCCATAATCTCTTTCATCAAACTAACTCCAAGAAGTATAAATATGAAACAAACACTTTTATGTACCAAACGTTAGGTAGGAAAAACTTAAATATATTAATTTATGAATCATGTGAATAATAAAAATAATAATTAAAGAAAAAAACACCTCTAAAATGGACTAATACAAATATTCACCCAACAAATCATAAGTTCTCCAAAAATAATAATTGAAATTTAAAAAAAAATACATTTTGTTATAGTGCAAAACATTCATATTCTATCACAAAAAATGAATGAATCAAAAATAATAAAAAGAATAAAAAATTAAGTGGAGTTGCATGAGTTAAAACAAGCGGAAAAAGAAGTACATTATTTAATTGAAATTTGAAAATGAAAAAATATTGAATTAGAATGTTAAAGTTCTATTTATTTTTATTATTATAATGACAAACTCATTTGAAGAAAAAGTAAATTTGATGAGAAAATATGAGAAACTGAGTTTGATGAGAGAATATGAGAAACTGAGTTTGAGGAGAGAATATGAATAAAGTTAGAGTTTAGACTTTAGAGATAGAATAAGGGTATTATGGTCATTTTATCTAAATGACCATTTTCCATGTGTTTTCATCTCCCATTTGAGAATAAAATATTTTTGTATGGGCCCATATATTTTTCTTTCCCTCCTCTTTTTTCATGTCAACCAAACATTAGAAAATTTATTTTTCCTTCCACTCATTTTCCTTCCTCCCATTTTCACTAGAACCAAACACATCCTTAATGCACTGTCATTTTATATTCATTCCCTTCACTTTATTGTTTTCCTTCAACCCAAAATGCTATTAAGTGTCATTAGTTGTTATTCCTAAAAAAAATTGCATTTTTATGGAGAGAATTTATTTACTGCATGTGCAAGTTAAAAAAACTCACTCAATATCTTAACTAACCAGTCTAAAAAATATAATAATTTGAATTAGTAAGTAGATCTAAACCATTTTATTTTCTAGAATAAATTACTCTATTAAGGATAAGTCAAAATATAAAAAAATAAATAATATTATATATATATATATATATATATTAATCTATTAATACTTTCTATAAGTATTCTAGTAATATAATATCTAATAAATATTTATGATAACTAAGATGTAAAATATGTTTTTTATAGACCCCTTCTTTTTTTCTTATACCTTTTATATTATTTTATTTTATTTTATTTTATTCATTTCTTTTCTTAATTCTTTATTATTCTTATTTATTGAAATTAATATTGCAATAATATTTTAATAATAATTAAAATAATAAAAATGATAATTTAAATATGTAATCTTTAAAAGATTAGGATGACAACAATACATCTTCCTTTTCCTTCAAGTTAAAAAGCGGTAAAAGTTATTAGCACCGCTCCTTCTATCTTTATAAAAAATGTAAAATTAGATCATTGCCAAATTTCTTATTTTCTCAAAATTTCTCATACTATCATTAGTAATTAATATAATAATAATTTAACAATGAATTATTAATTAAAAAATCTTTTTAATAATGAGTAATTAATAAGGAATTGATAATTAATAATTTTATTTACTAAGTGGATAGTTAATAAGAAAATATTTTTATTCATTGAATGATTAAAATGAATATTTTACTAAACAACTAGTTAATAACCAATCTTTTCAATAATGAATAGATGACTGAAAGTACAATATGACTAATAAACATAAATCTTTTTAAAATAAGGTAACTTGAACCTTGTTTCTTCCATTTCTAGACGAGGAATGCGATTAACTATCAATGTTTTTTTCTTTTATTCTTTTCTTCTAATAAATGTAAAATAAATATGAAATATTTTTAAAAATTAAATGTTAGAAAAATGACAATGCTCTGGTTGTGTCTTTCTTTTCTAAGAAATACATTTTTTGGTAAGTGTTGTTTCTTTTCTCCTAATATTTCTCCATTAAAACAAATCCAATAAACCAAATAAGTTTCAACCAAAAGAGTTTGATTTTTTCATTACATATTATTAGATACATGGAAGAAATATAAACCATTATTAAACACAAAAATAATAAATCATTTTTGTCCTTTTTGGAAAAAAGTATTCAAATAAGTAATGAAACAAGTTCATAGTATATATGGTCCATATATTTAGTCAAGGTGACCAAGTACTAATACCTATAACTTTCCCAATCCATAAATCAAGATTCGAGTTTTAACAATCTTGGTTGCAGACCAAAACTATCTAAGATTGGTCAAATGAGAGTTTTATGTATTTTGTTCGCAAAAAACATAGTGATGACTTTATTTTTGGAAGAGGATGTAAGTATCAATCTCTCTTTATAATAAAGTATTAATATATCCATGGAACCAAATATGTATGTGTCTGAACCTATAGCATCAAATATAACCGAGGATGACCAAGCCATGATGCATATCGTGACCAAGGGAAATGGAGCACTGACTAACCCAAGAAATGGATCGTGACTGAGGGAATTGGAGTGCTGACTGTGCCAAGGAATGGATCGTGACCGAGGGAGATGGACCACTAACATAGTCAAGTTGTATGTCGTGACCGAGGAGAATTGGATCAGTGATCGAACTAGACTGGCACAAGCGCACCCATCTTCCTAGTTGGCGCATTAGGCCACACACCTGGCCAAGTTGTGGCGCATAGATTTCTTACCAAGGCGCACCAGACACACCAGGCCTTACCAAGGCACACTAGGGGCTTGGTTGGTGCATCAGGCTGACTTCCAAGGACATTTTGGAGAATTATGGAAAATCAATAAAGCATTTTTGTCACATGGGTTAATTAGGATATTTTGGGTTAGTTGTTAATTGGCTATGATTGTTATAGTTTATTTTTGCATGGGTTAGTTGGTTTGTAAGTTACCTCATGTATATATTTCCTTTCTTCTTTGTAATCACATACACCTTTACATTTCAATAAACAATCTTCACATTTCTTGTTCAAACAATGAATTCCAGTACTTTATGGATCTCGTTGAGAAATCGGGTCACAAGAGCTGGCTACTCCACCAGGGATACTCGTAAGAGGATGAGGCCTAGAGTCGTTGGTTGCATGACTAAACATCGTTAACAAATATATTGTCTTCCTACATTTATTCTCAGCTCTTTATTTGATTGCTAGTTGCTACTCAGCAATACCTTCCATTTTACCAACTATTACATTGGTGATGTTTACATGTGTAGTATATTAATAAGGTCTGGATATAAAGATTTCCTTATTCTGAAGGGAAGGATAAATTATTTATTTGATCAGACATAGGATCAGATTTATCTCCAGGGAAAAGTGTGGATGAAGTTTCAGGAAGTCTAGCTCTGGTTTGTGTTGACATCTTCCATTGTTTAACTTTAGATTGAGTATATTTACTGAGTATCCCCATTCTTTATCCCCCGTATTTAATTTCTAATTCATTTTCTTATTCTCTTCATCAAATGTGATCTCTGTTAGTGGTTAAGAAACTGTACAAGGGATAATGCTCTTCCTACATAGTTTTAAATTTCAATGAAGTGTATGATTGAAAGCTCTTGACAAATGTGCATGGTAAGAAAATTCTGATGAGACACAAACTAGTTAGTGGCTTAGTGGGCATACTCAAGTACATTATGGTGTATGATTAATAACCTTACGCAACAATTATTATGCTCTTCATGGATTGTGTTCATTTAATTTCTTTGCTTTGAGGCTTCCTTATAACCTTTTACACAGTGCAATGAATTTCACCATAGTATCATTTAAGTCATGAATATAAAGGTATAATAGTTGGGTTGTTGCTTAATAACTAAGAGGTCATAGATTAAAATCATGAAAATAGTATCTCCGCTTGTAAATATAAGGCTATGTATATTTTATCCTCTTCATACCCTAATAGGTGGGATCCTCTGGACTACCCTTTATTATCATTTAAGTCATACTTGGAGGCTCCTGGCATATTTTTCTTGTTTTGTGGTTCTGCTGTTACTAATGATAAAAGAGTTGAGGTTTTGTTCATTCAATCATGTAATTCATTCACTCAATTAAATAGTCATTCAATGAATGATTTTCTTAATCTTTCTTGTTTCATGAAGAAATTAGTCCATGTCTCCTACTATTTTAACAACTAATGTTTCATGAGTATACATGCTTTGGTATATTGCAGTTATTTAGAAGATAGTAAGCAAGTTTTAGTTCTCCCTTCACAACTGATGAGTTGGGCAAGCTTGATATAGCATTGGAGGAAGTTCCATTTCAGGCACTGATCCAAGTGCCAACCTTCTCTGAAGTGTGTGATGATCTTATAGAAGATCAGAATATTGAAGATTGAAGTAGAAGATTTCCTTAATGTCATTATCATTAGCCTATTGGAGTACATTTTGGTATAATACTGGACCACTGCCATTATGTGTGTCATGCCCCTCTCATCTTGGTTCAAAGTTCTGTTTCAAAAGGCAATATCAAATGGCCAGATAAGGGAAATTTGTGGTTTGACATAAGTATAAAAGACTGAGAGTAATTTAAAATTTAATTGGGATCAAGTGGTAGAGTTTGGCTTATTCAAGCCAGAAGTAATGTTGGACAATGTGAAGCTCCCTTTTATGGTTTTCTTGTTCTTGTTTGTGGCAGGTTGAGTAAGATTAGTTTTGTTAACAGTGATTCAGTCTTCATTCTTGTTGTGTTATCATAGCTTGCAACAATTATAAATGACATGAAATAATACTTACTAGTCGAGTCACGACCAGATCGCTCTCTTTAAGAAGTTTCGTGGCCCTACCTAAAATGTGCAAAAGCATACTATTAATCATGCCACTACACTGTAAGAACCGATCTCAAATACATCCACCACAATATGTCTACCAATGCCAATTCTCGAAATACATATAATATGGCTATCAATGTCAATTCTCGAAATACCCACAATATGGTTATCTGTGTCAATTCTTTTAATATGGCTATTAATGTCAATTCTCGAAATACCCACAATATGGTTATCTGTGTCAATTCTTTTCCCTCAATACTGACTACCAGTGTCAGTTCTTAAATGCACATAATATGACTACATGTGCCAATTCTTTTCCCTCAATACTGACTATTATTGTCAGTTCTCGAAATTCCCGCAATTTGGCTGTATGTGTCAATTCTTAGTACCACGAAAAGAAAGGGGATGAGTTAGCCGGAAATGCATCGGCGGAAAATTGAGGGAGAAAGAAAAAGTTGAACGAAAACGCATTAAACTTGTGACGAGTTATAATGAGGGGAGAAGACCTTTATTTATAACATGAGTTTTTTCTCAAGTTCCTCCACTCTCCTATGTGAGACTTGGGAGTTGTTTTTCAAAACTCTTCTATGTGAGTATTTTAGATTTTACACCCAAAAGCTCTCACTAATAGCTTCCAACAAACCTAGTTCCAACACTTCTTCATCTAGATTCAAGTTTCCAGCAGTGATGAAGTTTAATAGTGACCTTGGCAAACTAGATTTATTGAACTCAACCAACTGATATTTTTCTGTGGCTGAATGGATCAAAACATATGGTGAAATGTGTGTTGGTGTAGTTGTGCAGTGTTGGTCACAAATAATTAAATAAAGTGTATAAGAATATTGAGCGATTATTAAGATATTATTAGAGAATAAAGATTAAGCTCTAGCACACCCACAGTCTCAAGTTCCCATGATTTATGTCTATTTGGTGCTGTTATCTGATGTATATTGTAACAAAAAACTTGAGTCCAATATATAATATTATTCAATCTACTCCATTCCAAGAAAGTCAGTGCCCTCATTAATCTCATACCATAGCTTTTGTCTTTCAATAGCGCATAATAGAATGTTGCATCATTGAGACTGAAAATGGACTTGTTCCTTTACAACTAGCAACTGAGCATCAAGCAAAGAGATTGTTGAACTTCACCATAATGATTTATTTTCTGAAAAACGGGCATCACATTTGAAGCTCAAGGCCTCAAGCATAGTGACATGTTAGTCTTAGATGATCCACAACAAGGGCAGAAAAGTTTCCAAATTCATGAATCTCTACCAGGAGGGAACTATTATATCTATAATTTGTTGTCTATCTTGATCATCCATCAGAGTTGTTGACTTGTATGTTGGCGCGAATGCGTCTAAACTTGAGCCTTATTTGAAGGATATGAACCTTTGGTATTAGTACAACGCCAAACAAAAGTTCTAAACGTTCTAAGGAACCATGATCAAATATTTACTAGGAATTGTTGACTTATGTAGGATCTTACATTCTTGTCCATGCAAGAAGGAGAACACTAGGGGAAGGTGTGATCATCCTTGGTGTGAGACTTCAATATTGGTGAGAACTCCAATAGGAGAGTCACTTTCATATGTAGTACTTGATGAGTGGTGATGATTATCTCAGCCGAGAGAGAAATACATCAAAA